>NW_026694947.1:0-106229 GCF_021218885.2 Marmota monax
GTCACTAGTGACAATTCATAACCTGGCTTTATCAGCACACAAAAAAGATACACTATTGGGATAAATAAGGATTATGTATGAAATTTACAGTACATTTTGTTCCCCAAAATATCAAACAAGATAATACCAAGACATGGAACAAAGAAAATCAAAGATCAGGCTGTCATACACACTGCGGCATTGCCCTTGAAAACAACCAGACTCACACTGGCTTCCTATTTTTCAATGTACTTATAATACTCTGATGATCTCAGAATTCCTTCAAATTTTCAAGTCTCCACCTCTCTTTTGTTTAGAAATAGATAAGAGCTGAGCTGGGGATGTGTGCTTGCCTAGCATGAGGCCATGGATAAAATCCCCAGCACCACCAAACAAACAAACAAAAAAGCTAAAATCCAACATCTACATGTTTAGAAATGGACAGACAGGGACCTATTAAAAAGCTCTAAGGAGGAAAAAATTGTCTTAATGCTACAATAAAAGACTCAAGTATCTATTCCCATGCTGGCTCTGCTGCCTTTTCAGTAAGGAACCACAAATGGGAGCAGAGAAAGTAAGAGGAAGCCTTATCAGGAAGTGTTGACACGACACAAACAGACTGGGAGCACCACACCAAGTAAGGAAACCACAATTATACCACTCTTGATTTGGCCCGTGCTTCCACTTTAAAACTTCCAGCCAGAGAAGCTCGTAGTGAGATTTGACATTGAACTCTAAAACTTACTCCTTCCGACAAGCCAGTTGAAAAGGTAGGAAGCAGAGCAGTCGTCACACTGCAGACAAATCTTAACGGCATTAAAGCTCTCTACATGGAAAGTTTCCCCATCACTGCATTTTTTTTTCCCCCAGTAACAAAGATGTTGTCAGAAATGACAATTTTTTGTGTCCCCTGATGATGCCTTGCTAGCATTTGGTTATAAGCCATAAAGCAGGAATAATTTCAGCCTGTCAGGAGTCTTTGCTAATGCCCAGTTTCCCCCTAGAGAGAATTCCTGTCAAATCTAATGAGAGCTCCAAAGGCCCTCTCTACAATATAATGAGCACTTAGGCCATGCTGGTGATCAGGCGGCGAAAAGCATCAATTTGAGCCTGGCTGCACCCTGGGGGCCAGACGTCACCAGTTTTAATAAGAATTATGATTACTAGCTGCACCAAATGCCTCCTCAGAACTTATTATTAATGTGTGACAGTCAGAAGGATGTTTTTCAAATGTAAGACCACTTTAAACTGAATTATAGCATTACTTTGCACACCACTCTAGTTAAGGGTCTGTCAGCATTTACAATATAAACTAAATTTCAGGGGGCTTAATACCCTACTATGAAGAACATGGTCTCTCTCAGCATTTCACATTTTTCAAATTACTGAGCCAGTTATACACAGCATATTATTAACGCACACATTCTCATAGATGGACAATACATACTCATAAATGCCCAACACAGTACAGAAACTCACTAGAAAACTATTTTCACACCATGAGGTTTCTGACACTCTCTCTCCCCCTTCCCCCTAACATGACAAAAAGGTCACCCTGTCATGTAACCTACAGGAACCCACAAGAATTACACCTCTTTATCTTTCCCAATAAACCCAGCACCAGCATACAACATCACACAAGGGTGGTGTTCCCTTGTAAAAGAGTCGATGAGGTTATTAAATCCTTCAAGTTTATGGGTTTTAAAAAAAAACCAAAAACTCAAGTTTCCTCTTACACTTAAAGAATATCTGTACCCCCCGACCCTGCCCTTAAAAAATGTGCCCTTGAGGACATCTTAAAAAAAAAAAAAAAAAAAAGTAGCTGGGCATAGTAGCACACACCTGTAATCCCAGCAAACTGAGGCAGGAAGATCACAAGTTCAAGGCCTGCCTTAGCAACTTAAATAAAAACAAATATAAACAGGGCTGGGGATATAGCTCAGTGGTAAAGTATCATGTCCTAGTACTGGAGGTTGAAGTAGCAAATTAGGATGCATAGGCAAGGTTTATCTGCATAATTAATTTAAATGACCACAGACATGAGCCATAGATCTTCTGGTTTATTTACTATCAACAAGGCATAATTGTCTCAATAAGGCACTAGCCACTGAAACAATACAAAAACAAAGGCACAATCCCAATACAAGCTAGGCTACTAACTTTGCAAATCAGAGTAAAATCAGCACTATTTTAAAAGCCCAATTACATTACTAATGAGAGGCCTTGAACTAAGCTATCACTTTCCAAACACATATCTGAAAATAGATCTAATGTACATGATAACTTAACATTATGAAATCTATGATGAATTAAAAATCAAAGAGCACAGTTACAAAAGCAGAATTCAACTCTGAAACACACTTGCTTAATGAAAGTCTTTGAATATAAGGAAGATCTGAAGGCTGAACTAATCAATTTCTCCACTGTGCCCCAGCCGGTCAGCCATGCTCTTTAATTTAATGAAACAAGGGTTTGAGATGAAATAGCACATATACATCAAGTAAGAATTGTATTGTTGCACTTTGAAATGTGTCCAACTGTGCAACTTCATCTGATGATAATTTTTTAAGAGGCAATCGATTTCTAAAAGACTTATTGTACCAGCGTCTTGATGAAAAAGTGAATGTCAGCATATCTCCAGAATACTTACACCCTGCCATTAATGCTTTCTTTGGCAGACAATGACTACTCAATCGAGAGTCCTTTGGGCTGAGCAATCATTTAGCTTTTCTTCTCTTATGAGGTCCTTAGTGCCTTGTTCCAGCTCAATACTCTTTTTATACACCATTATAGTAGCCATAAGTGTGAATTTTATGGGAACTTGCAAACTCATAGTCATAGCTAGAGCTTTCTAGTCACTAATCTTTTCATGCTTTTAAAACCACTAGGACTGAAGTAACTCTCAACATATGCTGTGGCCATAAAAGGATGCTTTTTTCACTTCCAAACCTGCATCAACTGAGGAATTTCTCAAAGAGATGTCTGCTGATAAGTCACCAATCCTCAGGGTCACTCTGTGTAACCCCAAAGCATAAGGAGTACTCCAGTTAGTCATATACCTTGTTAAATCTGATTAAGAAAACCTCCTAACCATTCTTCTTCCCCACACAGGTCCACACTTTCTTCCCAAACAGTACAAACACTACTCGAAATTTCAGCAATTCTGTGAGAGAAACCCCAGGAAACTCTGGAGTCTCAGTTCTTATCTGTCTGTAAACAGGCTACTTTACATTTCCAAAGCACCTCCCACCTTTAAAATCAAGGTAATTGTCACTTAAAATCAAGGTAATTGTCAAGAAGCAATCCTTGCTGCAGAATACTACCATTACCAATTCACAGGAAGATACAGGACACTAAGAGGAAAGAAAAAATGACACACAAATGCCCACCCAACAACCCCAGGGCTGAGGACAAAGTCAGTGTTACAAAATCATGAAGAAATTTCTCATTTCGGCTTGAGATTCAATTAAAGCTTACCTGCTTATGCATTTCAATGTTTAGTCCATATGACATTTCATAATACTGTAAAGAAAAAAAAAAAAAAGAACCCGGTATTTCATTAACTCATGCTTTTATAATGCTAAGAATATATACTTAATGATACTTATATGAAAAGAAAAAAAGTCCAATTTTTGATACCTACCATCACATAGTGCCTCTGCATTTCTGTTTTTTCACTTGCCAGTTTCTCACATTCCAATTTAAGGCTATGAAAACAAAACAGGCAACTTAATGTAAACATTATGTCACTTGTTTTAACATCTGCCTCACATATTTGCACTTCAAGTAAAAACAAAGACCAATTTGGAAAAACCATAAACTATCTAGGTAAACACCTGAAAGCTTTGTCCTTGCATTTAACAGAGAATAAGGTTAACAGTACAGGGTATCCCTTTCAACTACAGTTTGTTTTCTTCTTGATGCATACCTGGTCCGATGCCAAGAATGAAAAGTCCATCAAAACAGATTTCTCCTCATGGTTATCTGTTCCTTACTTCCTTGCAAAGTTCATTTCTCTAGACTACACCAAAATCTGGCCTTTGCAACACTTTTCAGACTTCAGCATAGTCTGTACCATCTTGCCTATTTAAACAGTCTCTAGGTTTGAAAACCTTATCTGTAAAATTACTTCTACTATGGCTGCTCCCTTTCAAAACCTTTGATTTTTAAATCCCTGCCAAAATATGTCAAGCAGCTACCGCAATGAAGTGGGTTGAAGTTCTCCCTGTTAGGTAAACATGGTATGTGCAAGTATGCCTCAAGCTCTGGAGATAGTATCTACAAGTAGACAAAAGGTCAATAATCAGAAAGCCCCTGACAAAATAAGAAAATTCACACCCAAGCCACTTAGCTTATCTGTGTGCTTTTTCTCAAGCACTACAAAAGTAAAAATGTCAATACAGCTATTTCTTAGCTCCAATGAGCCAAAACCTCATAGGATCCAAGGAAATGAACTAACCTTTCTGGAAAATTCACCATGGGCAGAATACTTTACCAATAGTTTCATTTATAAATCCTTTGACCGTAGGTATCATTACAAGTAACTAAGGCTGACATTAATATAAATGTTACTCCTCTCTCTTGTCCCACTCAAAACAACCCAGAATGAGGCCAATGCAGGTGTGCTTTCCCCTACTTGATATCCATCTCTTCCCTCATCATCACCAGTGATGGGCGTAGCTAAAAGCATCTAGCCTTCCCTAATGGACTTTGTCTCAGACAACCCAATTTCCTAGCATGGCAAACAGCGATTTCAACATGGCTTTGCTTCCATGAACCCGCACTCCAGAGCTGAGGCATCGATTGAACCAATGTTTCAGCTCAGCCTGTTGCAAAATAAATAAATGAAGTGCAAATATTGACGGTTCTCATGCAACTCCTAAATACACGAAAAAGGACTCCCTGGAACAGCAGCAAACGGGCAAAAGGGAAACAATGGGAGGAGGAGGAGACAAGAGAAAAGAGGCGGCCCGAGAAGAGACACTGAAGGGGGTAACATGAATGACAGGTCTTAACTGCGACTCCACACGCCACCGCCTGGACGCCAGTACTAAGTACAGGCGCCACCGCCAGTAGAATGGGAGATGAGGGGCACCGGGCAGCCTGGGCGACCGACCACTCGCGTGAGGCGGCTGGACACGCACCTGTGATACTGCGCCTGCAGGAACTGGAATTCCTCCTTAATCCGGTCCAAGGACTCCGGGATAGTAAACTTGAAGGGCTGGCCTGCAGCCTGATGAGGCGTCTGGGGGCGACCAGCGAGGGGCACCGAGGCACCAGAATGCGGGCGGATGGATAAAGCAGAAAGTCAGGAGAGGGAGAAATCGGATAAGGCATAAACAAAAATAAAGTTAAGTGGTGAAAAAACGAGCCCCAAACTCAACTTTACGATTCACTTTGGAGAGAAAGTGGCCCTTCCTCCTGCCCTCAGCTTCTAAAAAGGCTCAGAACAGAATCTCCTCCATCCTCCAGGGCGGATCGCGCCTTGTGCCTAGGTCAACCAGACCTGGGAAAGGGAGCTGCCCCGAGACTGGAGAGGACTAAGCCAAATCGAGGAGTCGTCGTCGCCGCCCCCTCCCCCATGCGGGTGATAATGACCCCGGGACGGGAGGAGAAAAACAACAGCCTAACGTTCCCCATTCCCAGAGTCGCCAGGGCCACCACTGGGCGCACCAGAACGGGGGCTACATTGACATGTAAATAAGGGAGACAAGAAACAAAGGGGGGGCGCCCCACACGCCTCGGGAAAATGGGAAGGATGTGGCTCCAGGAAAGAAACCCCAGCCTCCCCGGGCGCCCTCGTCCGCCCTGTCTAGACGTCAAATAGGAGGGGGCCCAGAAGGAAAGGGGGGGATTGAGTTTCACTTCACTCCCTGCCCTAGGGTGGGCGAGCCCAAGACCCGCTCACCCTGGCACCGCTGGGGGCGAAGGAGCCTGCCAGGTTGCAGTAGCCACTCGTCCCTTACCGCACAGGGAAAGCCCTTCCCCAACCCTCGCTCAAGCCCCCCACCCAACCACCCGCCCTTGGCTCACCGGTTGCCGGCTCTGCGGGAACCTCGCTCTGGCGGCTGCCGCGGCTCGGTTCCCGGACAACTCAATTCTCCGCTCAATTTCCAACTTTAATCCCGCCGAGGAAAATTAAGCCAGGAGGCCAGGCAGAAGCGGGGCGCGCTGGCCACGCACCCGGGCGCACTCTGTGGCCTCTCGGTGCCGGCGGCAGCTCCTGCCTAAGGGATTCCGCCCTCAGGGCCACATTGTGGGGCGCCCAGGTGCGGGCTGCTCCGAAAATCTGGCCGGCGTCTCTGGCGCGCAGGGAAAGAGCGCGGGGGTTGCGTTCCAACCCGCGGCCCTCGGCCGCCCAAACGAGGAGGTGGGGTCGCGGTGACTCCGGCGGCACTCCTCTCCGAGATCCGCGTGCCGGGCGCCCGTCCCGGGCACACAAATCCAGGCGGGCTGTTTTGCTTTGCTCTTCTGATCAGCCTCCTCCCCGGGTTTTCCCTGCGACAGCGGTGGCAGTAGGCGAGGTGCAGGTGACGCGGCACCTCCAGCTAACCCACACACAAACAAACCCGGCGGCGTTCCGGGGCAACTCCTCGGGTCCCGGCGGCGTCTTTGGCCAGGCGCTCACTGCCTTCTGCAAACTGCAAGGTCGGGATCGAAGCTGAGGATCCTCACCCGGTGGTCCAGAGCCTCAGCCCCGAATGGGGAACGAGAGATGACGAAGCGAGGAAAGTGCGGAGGGCGCGCCGGGAGGCGGCTCGGCAAGCCCTGTGCGACCGGCACTCGGTGTTCTCCGCGGTTGCACAAACGCTCCTGGACCCACAGGGCTACTCCTCGTGGAGGAATCCCGCAACCACCCGCTGTTCCTTGAGCCCGGGGCGCATTAGGGCGCAGTGCCCTGCGCGCACTTGTCCGGGCCGTACAGCCGCTCAGGACCCTTCGTCAGCGCCTCTTCTTCCTGGGTCTTTTTCTTTTCTTCCCTTTTTCTCACTCTCTGCAAAGGGCTCTCCAGTCTGCAGCAAAGTTCTCTCAAGACCCAGGGGAAGACATCCGCGAAATGGTGGAGAGAAGAGCAAGAGTGCGCTCTGCCGCTTGGTCTCCCTCCCCAGCGGGCAAACTCCTAGGGCGAGTCCCGAGTTGTCACAGCAGCGCAGCCGAAGAGGATTCGGTCGCCGCGGGACTGCTGGAGGGCCAGGTTAGTGGCGCAGGTCCTGCCGGGCTGTAGGAGGGTGGGGGTGGAGCAGTCGGCTGCCTCGGGGACGCTGGGCACCGGGTACCCGCCGCTCCTGCTGCTCCTGCAGCCGCCGCTCCCACCGCCACCGCCGCCCGCGCCTCTCGCGCCGGTTACTTTAACACGCGGTTTCACACTCCGGAGCTAACCAGCGCCGGCCCCGCCCAGCCCCGCGCGGGCGGGGGCCGCAAGCACAGAGCCGGCGGGGGCCGGGGGCCGAGCTGGAGCCGGGGGGAGCGGAGGCCCGCGTCAGCCAATCCAGTGCGCCGTGCCCAACGTGGGGCACTGACGTAGCGCCTCCCCGGAGCCTATGGCTGCGCCGTGCCGGACGGCCCGTTCCCCCTCCCCCTCCTCTCCTACCCGCCCCCCTAGCTTCCATCTCCGCCGTCTCCCCCGTCTCCCCTCCCACCCTCCCCCCGCCCCTTCTCCGCCAGCCGTGTCCTCCCGGGCTCGGTGAGGAACTGTTCCTGGAGGAGCCGCGGGACGCCAAAACCAGCCAATGGGAAGCGGCGAGACCCGGAGATTGGCACGAAGGATTGGAAGGTCGGTGGGAAGGAGCGCGGCGGGACCGAACTGTCAATCAAAGTAACGTGGGGCTGGCTTGGGAGCGCGCGAGAGCGGGCAAGCTGGAGGGACCGTCGATAGTGCAGTGGCGGAAGCTGGGGGTAGACTTTGCAGAAACCCTTCCACTTGTTCACTTTTCCCTTTAATGAAAATCTTCAGATCTCAGTGAAAGTAACTCAGAGACTAACCGCGTTGTTTCTTATTGGGGACGAAGGGGTCGCTTTTGGGTAATTTAAGCAAAATGTGTTTTTCGGTGTTGGCCCTTGTTTGATGCTACTCTTTGAAAGTGAGGTTACGTTCAAAAATGTCTGTGAGGTTTGTTTTACCTTGAGCTACCTTTTCACGGACGCAGAAGCGAACTGTGCACTTAATGGAAAATTCATAGATGAGCAATGCATTAGGTGGCATAGGTACATCAGCGGCATTAGTCCTGACGATAATGCCCGTCCACCCCACCTACCCGCTTTGCTCCGCAAGTAGTGGGTTTCAGGTTTTATTGAAGGATCTCAAACCATTTTGCAAAAAAGACCGGCCTGTCTTCTTGGCGGGAAGGATTTCCAAGGTGCGACCAATATTAGGCACGTGTGTCCCAGGCGCAGATGACTCTCCTTGGGGCGAGAAATCCCGGTCCTTGTCTGACTTTCCTGTGTATGAGGAAGGAGGAGGTGACGGAACGTTTCAGGAGCCTCTCAACCGGGAGACCATGAGTCTTTTCCATGTCTTAGGAACAAAGAGAGACAATGGAATAACAAATCCCAGAGACCTGAAAAACCTGCCCCGCCTACCCCACCCCCAGAGTTTGGGTGGTACCTTTGGGCTGAGCAGTGTTAAGTAGCTGCTTGAAAAGACTTTGGGTAGGTGACATAGTTAAGATTCTTAGTTGAAAAGGGATGCTGATAGAGTTTCCAGTTTCCATCCGTATGTCCAAATACACAGCAGGAAAAACCTTCAGAGTTCCCATGTGTATAGTTTTATTTATTTATTTTGTTTTGCCACTACCTACACTTTATATACCACTTTTTGGTGGTGCTGGGGATTGAACCCAGGACCTTGTGCATGCTAGGCAAGCACTCTACCAACTAAGCTATACTCCTAGCCCCCCCCCCAACCACTACCTATAAACTTTAAAGACTAGTTCAGTGGAGCTCTTTACATGTGAGCAGTGAGTAGAATAGTGCTGTTTTCTTCCTCCCTAAGAAAGGTGCATCTTGGACAATCGTTCATCTTATTTTGGAAACTAGTAAACAAATGTTTGGTATTAAAATCCTCCCTCTTTTTTAAAACCATCCCTTATTTTACCTCGTAGTTTAAAACCTTATTTTACCTTCAAGAGGCTTATGGGAAGGGGCCTATTTAAGTAGACATATGTTTTATTAGAAATTTTGCTTTTACAGAGATCTTTTTCTTTGAAATATTAAAAGAATCGTTTTAGATAATACAGTTCACTGTTGAAGTTGTTTTTAAATATGCATGATATTGATTTGTATGTAATTGCATCAATCCCAAATATCAATTATAAATGAAAAAAAAAGAGCAATTTTTGAGCCAGTCTGAAGACCACAGTAAATTCTTAAAACAAGTTTGGCATGGCAGTTTTGGGGCATGTTCATTAAATGGAATTGGGAAGGGTGTTATGTTATTCATATTACTACTAACATGGAGCATGAAAAGAGGGAAACACTGCCTTTCTCCTTGGTTAAACAGTGATGGTGAGAGCAGGCTTGCTCCACATACAGGACATTTGAAATCAGATGATACATGGACAACTAGGCTTTGTGCTTTGGCAGCCTGTGCCCTTGTAAATCATCATCCAGTGATTGGGCCACAAATGCCAGTCTGTGGTCAGTTTATCCCATAATCAGTGCCAGAACTGCGTAGAAAGTTCTTCTATGCCACAAGTAGACTTTGCCTACACTGAGACTTCTTCCTGGCTTCCCTGAGTTTTATGTACTCAGTGTGCCTTGTCTAACTGGCACAGAATGGTAATTAAACACAAAAGTAAAGAGTATTTTTGGACAGGAGCAAAAGTGTTGCTACTTTTTTCCCTACCACACCTTCTTCAAAATTCTAACACTTTGTCCTTTTTTTTTCGTTTTTGATTCTGAAGATTGAACCTCAGGGTGTAGAGCCACATCCCCAGATTTCTTTTTTTTTTAATTTTGAGACAGGATATTTTTAAAAAATTTTTTGTAGTTGTAGATGAACACATTGCCTTTATTTTATTTGTTTATTTTATGCAGTGCTAAGGATCAAACCCTGTGCCTCACACATGCTAAGCAAGCACTCTGCCACTGAGTAACAGCCCCAGCCCTTGAGAGGGGGTAATTGCTAAGTTACTTAGGGTCTTGCTAAATTGCTGAGGCTGACCTTGAACTTGTGACCCTCCTGCAGTCTCTGGGATTATCAATTTAAGCTCCACAACTAGCCATATTGTCTTTAAAATGTTCTTTAATTGTTCACGGAAAATGTGTCCACTCAGAATATTACCAGTTTGCTAAGATTAACAATGGGAAATACTCTTAACTAGTACTTCCTTACCAATAAAGTTTGAAACCAGACCAGGCCTTCTGATTGTCTTAAAATGTAGTATGTTGGGGGAACAAAAGAAAGCTCCTAATGATTTTTAAATTGAAAGGCTTCTAATTGCGTGTATAAAGATGGTTGGTTTTGGAAGGTTTCTTTATCATTCAGTGCATCCTCTTTGAGAGTAGGAGAAGGCCTTGTCCCTTTTCAAGGTCGTATTTTCTCCATGATTGTCATGCTGTAATAATTATACTACAAAACTCTCATCAAACTGCTTTACAAATGATAGTGTTTAAACAATCAAGTAGCTTTAATCTTACGTTTTAAATAAATAATATATGTGCAGATTGCCTACAGCCTATTTAAAAGAAAATAGTCCTACTCATGAAATCTATAATTTTGATCTTCTATTTAAAATCTGTTAACCATAATCTTCTTTACCTTTATCATATTCATATGTCAGTTATGTTTTCACATAAAATAATATTATGTATACTACTTCCATAGGAAATTGACTTGGAACAAAACAGTACCCCTTTGATCCTCTGCAGAAGAAACAAAAATTGTCAGATTGTTTATCTTGATGCATATATAGGTATATTTCCATTCATTTATTGCTGATTATTAAATTTTCAACTAATAGGTTAAATAATTATAAAAACAAAATGTCATACAGTAAGATACTGGACACAACAGGAAAATATATGGATGCTGATCAAAAAATTAGGCTTTTTGTTTGTTTTCAGTACTAGAAATTGAACTCAGGGCATAGCAAAGAGCTAAGCAAGAACTGAGCTATATCCATGGCCTTTTTTGTATTTTATTTTGTTGATAGAGCCTCACTAAATTGCCTTTGGCTGGCTTTGAACTTGCAGTCTTCCTGCTTGACCCTCTGAGAAGGTGGGATTACAGGCACACACCACCTCACCCTCTTCATTTTCTCTTCGTTTTAATTACAAGTTATTGCTCATACATTTCCTCATTTGGCTTTTTTTTTTTTCCCTGAAAGTTTTCTAAAACCTAAGAATGTAGGGTCCAGAAGAAATGTTCCCAGCATTGCTTTATAACCTTTTCCTCCTCCACCTCATTACCAAAGAAAAGGACGGAATGGGTGTGGAGGTGGAGGAAAGAAGGCAGAGAAGGGGAAAAAAAAAAAAATCAGTAGCAGATCCATGCAGCAGTAAAACCTCAAATAAAATCACATCCAAAGAACCTCTGTGGTTTCACACAATATGGTAAAATTAGAGATTGCAGGAAACCAACTAAATTAAGCTGGGAGCATTTGAAGAGAAATGAGCAGACTTTATGGAAATGACACATTGACTGACCAGTATGCTTTTTTATCAACAATTTCTTTGTTAAGACGCAGATCAAAGGAACCTGCATATGTTTTCATTTTGTTCTAACTAGAAAATTACATCCAGATGTTTAATAGGCATTTGGTTGGTTTTTCAGCATTGATTAGATATGTTGGTTCTGTTTGCTTACAAGTGTAGCCGGATCATTAGCTAATGCAAAGAAATGTTTGCTGTGAGTTGCTAATTAGGGCTTTTGGAAACTCTCCATGCTCAAGAACAATTTGTACAGTGGCCAGAAGAACTTGTGGGACTTGGGGAAGTTGTTTTCCCTTCTCTGGTAGGGTGGGGAAAAGCAGCCAGCCTTGTTCCCTAATCTCCCTTTGCCTAGGGGGATTGTGATGGGATCCCCAAGGATTGGAGTGCAAATAAATTAGGAAGAGACCACACAGGCATTCCCAAACAAGAGATAAATGTGTTCTTTCTGGAACAACCACTATGCTGTCTTGGGGGGCGGGGTGGAACATTTAAAACAGTGAACATTAACATGTGGAAGATGCTTGGTGCTAATGTTATCAAATACACATCATTTTTAAGTATACTTTAGAGACAGATGGGAAAGCCCTTTATGATAAATGAGTGTACTTGAATTCATTACCATAGTACTTATAATTAAAAATGTCTCCTTTGCAATTTCAATACTTTTACAGGGTACGAGAGACCAAGCTGGGGAGCAGGAAGGCTAGGTATAGAAAAAGGAGAGGAAGAGAGGAATTTTGGAAACCTGGATGAGCCTGGAACTAAATACAATGTTTACTGCCACAGCCCACCCATTTGTTTACCTTGTTAAAGCCCCAAAACTTGTAGGAGATTAGCCATTCATTCAGTATTCAAATAAACTGTTTTTGAGAATTTGAGGCACCAAGCAGATAAACTTCTTAGCTAGCCAATCATGTTTCAAAAAAACAAAAACACTTGACTGTGTCTGCGCCTGCAGAATACCACCTCACCCAGGGCTAACCTTTTGTTTACTTAAGGCTGGTTTTCCAAAGAGGTATCAGCCCAAAATAGCATATGTTTATATGCAGTCATCAGAGTTCAGATATAAATGCCATTTTACCATGTTCTTTTGCTTAGTAGTGCTCCTTTTAAGCCTGTTTACATCTAATGTACCCAGATGGCACACACCTATGTTTTAATGTAGTCTGATTAATTTGGAATTTTCACACCAATAAAATAGATTCATGATTCTTTTCTTTGAAATATTTCAAGCAGAGGGCCTAGCTGTCAGAGATTTTCATGTCTACCTGGCGAGATGCCTTGGAAAAACTGTCAGTATTTGGGGACCTGATCAAATACTGTCTGGAGTTCAGACTGTCATAGGTCTCAGTGAAGGTAGTGCACAACTGCACACTCCCTACCTTTAAAAAAAAAAAAAAAAAAAAAAAACTCTTATAAAGTCTGGTAAAAGATGGGATGATATACCTTTTTCACTCCTCTAATCTAGCATTTAGCACAATAGAAGCTGGTAGACAAAAGTAATAAAAGGAAGCCCTTTGATGCTTCTTCCCACATATTCACATAACAAGAACAGACCTTGGCCCCTTAAAGTTCTCTATAATGACCCACCTTTGCTGCAGGCCAAGGAGTTGCTAGGAAATACATTTTTCCTTGTACCTTAGAAGACTTGTCAGTATCATTTAAATGATATTTCTTCCTGAAGCTAGCAAAGTGTTTGAAGAGTTAAGGAGTTGAACTCAATTCACCTGAGATCTCTGAGTATTCTTCTTGGTATAGTTGAAGACAAAAAGTCTGACATGGGGAGGGCACCAGCAGACAAGTATATGTTCCAGATACAGTCATGCTTCTAAGACAGAAAGTCTAGGCCTGGATGAACATGTTAAATAGCAGAAATACAGAACGTTGGTACATTTCACAAGACAAGTAGCCTGCACTCTTTAAAAATGTCAAGCTAGAAACAGTGGTTTAGGCCTGTAATCCCAGCTACTCAGGAGGTTGAAGCATGAGGATTGCAAATTCCAAGACCAGCCTGGGCAACTTAAACCAGATCTTGTCTCATTGATAGAGTGGTTGCCTAGCATGCACAAGGCTCTGGACTCAATCTTCAGTACTACAAGTGTAACAGTGGTTCACTTTATGCTTTGAATATAACCTGCTGCTCTGCCACTGCAATCTGTCTATTTATTTATTTTTATTGATTTTATTTTTTTTAAATACAAGACAGCGGAATGCATTACAATTCTTATTACACATATATACCACAAATTTTCATATCTCTGTATATAAAGTAGGTTGACACCCATTGTGTCTTCATACATGTACTTTGGATAATGATGTCCATCACATTCCACCATCCTTGCTAATCCCCTGCCTCCTCCCTTTCCCTCCCTCCCCTCTTTTCAATTTATTTTTAAAATGGAAAAGTTTCTTTCTCTTCCTCTCTCCCTGCTTCTCCCCCTCCCTATTATTAGGGGAATTAGGATTACCTTTCTTCTGGATGCTAGGCAGATTTATCTGTCTTTGAGTACACACCCACCATAGGAACCAAATCATTAAGACTTTGGGGATGGTTCCAGAGGATTTCCAAATGAGCGTCACCCAAATTAACAAGTGAATTACAGCTCCAACAGAGAACTCTGGAATGTAGCATTTGAGTCACCTCTTTAAAAGGCCCCCTGTTCCTGCTGATTGGCAGAATCACAGCCTCTGGACAGGAGTCCCCTGTGTTTCTCCTTTACTAGCAAAGTAAACCTTCTTTTTCCTTTTTTTCAAAACCTTGTCCTCATTATTGGATTGGCATCAGGGACAAGGACTGAGCTTTCAGCAACACAAGTACACACAAGTATGGAATATGTCATTGGCAATTGTCAATAGCTCATTGACAGAGTGCTTGGGATATTAGGCAATATAGAATAATGACTCGTTTTTGATGTGGAAATATTGTGGTTATTTAGGAGGCTGTTATTCTGAGAAGATGAATGGTAAAGCATGCAACTTCAAATATTAACTGTAAGCCTGGTGTAGTGGCACATGCCTATAATCCCAGCTGCCTGGGAGTTGAGGCAAGAGGATCACAAGTTGGAGGCCAGCATAGGCAATTTAGTGAGACCCTGTCTCATCTCAAAATAAAGGGGGCGGCAGGGGGGAGGGGGAGGCTAGGAGTATCACTGGTGGAATGCCTCTGGGTACCAAAAAAAAAGAAAAAGTAACTGCAAATGAGTGTGTCTAGAGAAAGAAAGAGAAAGCAAATTTGGCAATGTGTTTATACAGATCCCTTCAGAATTTAGAGATAGTTATTGATTTTATTATTCCTTCATTCTTCCTGTTTGAAGTTTTAATAAGTATGGGAAACAATTCAAAACTTATTACCTGCATCTTTGTTTCATATATAAAGTGAAACAATTTTCAACTTCATAGTTAAAATTTGATTTATAGTGTTTTTAGTAAAAAAAGTGTAAGGGCTGGGGATGTGGCCCAAGCGGTAACGCATGTGCGGGGCGCTGGGTTCGATCCTCAGCACCACATAAAAATAAAGTAAAGATGTTATGTCCACCGAAAACTGAAAAATAAATATTAAAAAATTCTCTCTCTCTCTTTAAAAAAAAATGTAAAAAATGATTTTTTTCCTTCATCATGAAAGAACTGTGGTACTAATAACCAAGTGTTACCAAATATTTTTGCTCTGGATTTTAGAGTACTTTTATTATTAGTTCTATTTAATTTTTGTTTTTTCCTAAATGTAGATTAGTTACTTATTAATATAATATGGAAATTTTTAAATACATTGGGGCATTTCATTGATGCATCTTTTTGTGAGCCATAAAGCTCTGAATCATTAGAAAATCTACTATCAAATAAAGAGCAAAACTATTAAGAATAAGGCAGTAGCAAATATATTTTACTTCAGTTTCTTTATTTCTATTATGAATAGTTGTTCTGCTAGCCTTTTAATCACTTGAGTCTAGCAATGAAATTTATGAATTATTAATTTGATTTTTAAAATTTCTTAATAGTTTGAAATATGATGCTGATAGAGTATTACATTATGTACTAAGCTTTAAATGTTTATCTTTTTTTTTTTTTTAAAGAGAGAGGGAGAGAGAGAGAATTTTAATATTTATTTTTTAGCATTTGGCGGACACAACATCTTTGTTTGTATGTGGTGCTGAGGATCGAACCCGGGCCCCACGCATGCCAGACTAGCTTGCTACCGCTTGAGCCACATCTCCATCCCTAAATGTTTATCTTTTTTTTTTTTTTTTGTCTTTTTTTTTTTTATTGTTGGTTGTTCAAAACATTACATAGTTCTTGATATATCATCTTTCACACTTTGCTTCGAGTGGGTTATGAACTCCCATTTTTAGCCCATATACAGATTGCAGAATCACATCAATTACACATCCATTGATTTACATATTGCCATACTAGTGACTGTCGTGTTCTGCTACCTTTCCTATCCTCTACTATCCCCCCTCCCCTCCCCTCCCCTCCCCTCTTCTCTCTCTACCCCCTCTACTGACCTTCATTTCCTAAATGTTTATCTTGAAAGCATAAATATATCACTAAATCTTGAACACTGATGTTATCCTCACCCAGAATCACAGAGGCCACAGTTGTCTCTCAGTATTCACTCAGGATTGGCTCCAGAATTGCTGCACACACCAAAATCCACTGATGCTCAAGTCCCTTACATTTAATGACATATAGTATTTGTATGTAGTGGGTGAATACCCTCCATTGTCCATTGTGTTTTAAGTTACTCATAATACCTGACACATTGTGAATGCTATGTAAATGGTTGTTCTACTATTATTGTTAAGGAAATAGTGACAAGAAAAAAGTCTGCACGTATAAAGCTTTATAAAGCTTTTTTTTTTTTTTTTACCTGAACATTATTTTTTGTTTTTCTTTTTTGGTACCAGAGATTGGATTTAGGGCAACTTAACCACTGAGCCACATACCCAGCCCTTTTTTGTATTTTATTGAGACAGGGTTTCACTGAGTTACTTAGGGCCTCACTGAGTTACTTAGAGCCTACTTAGTTGCCAAAGCTGGCTTTGAACTTGTGATCCTCCTGCCTCAGCCTCCTGAACCACTGGGATTACAGGTATGTGCCGCTGTAGCCAGCTTTCCTGAACATTTTTGATTGATAGTTTGGTTGATTCCATGGATACAGAACCCAAGTAGATAGGGAGGGACTGCTATGTTTATGATGTACTTACTAATAAATAAGTAGTTTTCCAGAAAAGATATGAAAAGTAACAAGACGTAAACTAAAAGTAGAAATTGAAAAAAAAAAAAAACAAAAAACCATCCATCATGTTTTTTTCATCATAACTTTTCAGTTTGTTTTTGCCTTTTCTCACCATTATGTTTTTTGAAGGGAATACTTTTTGTGGCATTGGTAAGCAGAGTCTAGTTTGTGTATTTACTCTTTTTTTTTTTTTGTATTGGGGGTTGAACCCAGGGGCACTGTGCCACTGAGCTACATCCCTAGCCCTTTTAATTTTATATTTAGAGACAAGTCTCACTAAGTTGCCCAGACTAGCCTCGAAAACTTGCTACCCTTCTGCTTTAGCCTCCCAAATAGCTGGGATTACAAATTCACACCACCTCCCCTGGTAGCAGATTCCAGTTTTTGTGGAAACAGATTAAACCCACAATTTGTAATGAAAAACCTGACTGCCTTAAGGAAGGCAAATATGAAAATTCTGGGAAGGCTGGACTTCTCACACACAGTGACTAATCAGTTCATCCAATGTTTCTAGCCACCATCCACATAACTAGTGACTATGTAAAATGAAAATAATGAAAAGAATTTATGCTTCATCATCATGACAGAAATAGCCCCAAGGGAACAGAGTTACCATTCTGATTTCCCCCATTTGCAGCCTCCACACTTCAGAAGAACTGGCAAGCTACAATTGGCACTTGAAAAAGTGTTACAAAACACTGACAAGTATTAGAGAAATGTTGATTAATGTAAACAGCCTGCCTGGAGGAATAATACCTTTCTTAAGAAAACTGATTTTCCAATTAGCATTTCTATGGAGACACTATTTTCAGAGAACTCTAGGGAGAATTTCAGGAAAAATTATTTGCCTTTGCTGGAGAAAGAGGGATGTCATCAGGTTTACTTATTAATTTTTTTGAAAGACTGAAAAAGAATTGATAGATTTTATAAAGAAAATGGACTTAAAAGGGAAGGAAATTCTGATGCATGGAACAACATAGATGAAACTTTAGGAGGTTAAGTAAAATAAGTCATTCAGAAAATTGTAAAGGGTTCCACTTTCATAAGGAACCTAGGAGATTCAGCATGATGGAAATGAAAGGAGAATGGTGGTTGCCTCTCCATCTCTCTCTCTCCTCCCCCACCCCTTTTCCAAGGATGGAACCTGGGGGCCTCCTGCCTACTAAGCAAGTGGTCTACCACTAAGCTATACCCCTGATCCACCACATTTTAAAAAATTGTTATTTTTTAGTCCATTATAGTTATTCACAATAATGGGGTTCATTTGACACATTCATAGATGCATCTAATGTAGTTTCCTTCAGTTTACTCCCCAGTACCACACTTTTTTTTTTTTTTTTTGGTACTGGCAGTTAAACCCAGGGGGCACTTTACCACTGAGCTAAGTCCCCAGCTCTTTTTATTTTTTATTTTGAGACAGGATCTGTCTCACATAATTGCTTAACACCTCACTAAGTTGCCCAGGCTGGCCTCAAACCTGTGATCCTCCTGCCTCAAACTCCCCAGTCACTGAGAATCCAGGTGTGTACCACTGCGCCTAGCACCACCACATTTTTTAAAAGACAATAAAATTCCTTTTTTTTTTTTTCCATGTATCTGTTCTTTGTTGTTTGCTTTTGAAGTAGCAGAGATTGAGCCTAGGGTCATTATCACTGAGCTACACCCCCAGCCCTTTTCGTTTCTTATTTTGAGACAGGATCTCCCAACTTGCTATCAGTTTCCTGATAGCTGAGATTCGAGGTTTAAGCCGATATGCACCATATTTTGGACTCTCTTCCTAATTTTTTTCTTTCTTTTTTGGTACCAGGGATTGAACCCAGGGGCACTTAACCACTGAGCCACGTCCCCAGCTGTTTTTATGCTTTATTTTGAGACAGGGTCTCACTAAGTTGCTTAGGACCTCGCTAAATTGTTGAGACTGGCTTTGAACTGCAGTGTGAGGTATGGACTGGGTGCTGCCTTTTTATTTAACTTTGAGATAGTGTCTTGCTAAATTGTTGAGGAATGACATTGAACTTTCAATCTCAGCCTCCTGAGCCACTGGGATAGGCAGGCACCACCACACCCTGGCTTTCCTGTTTGTTTTCTAAGCTTATGAATATCGCTGTTTTGTACTGAGCACTTACTAAGTGCTTTCCATGTTTGTAGTACCCCATTTGATCCTCACATAATTGCTATTAGATAAGTACAATGGCAATTGTACTTACCCTCCGAGGTAAGTACTATTATCATTTCTATTTACTGTGGCCCAGTACTCTCATAGAGTCATATGGGAGAGCCCAGTTCCTAATCCTGGTGTTCATGAGAACATATGGGACGCCATTAGTCACAGATGAGTGTAGTACTTAGTTACCCTCCAGTGCCATTCCATACTGGTTTGTTTTTTGTTATAGTTGTTCTTTTACAGTACTGGGGCTTTTTACCTCTACGCTTCCTCCCTATCTCTTTTTGTTTAATTTTGAGACAGTATCTGGCTAAATTGCTGAGGGATGGCCTTGAAGTTGCAGTCTCCAGCCTCAGCCTCCCATGTCCCTGGGTTCACAGTCATGTGCCACCACGCCCAGCTGCCCTATTCTTTACTATTTCTACATACCCTATGGATCTACTGATAGAAAAGTGAAACACACACACATACACAAACTATATAGTTCACAAGCTTGGTAGGATTTCTCTCAGTTTTTTGAATTGAAGTTGATACTTTAAGAATTTATATTCCTGCAAAGAGAACTAACACCTGCCCCAGGGCTTTGGAATTGTTTCTGCCAGTGGAAAAAGGCAGCCACCTTCAGTCCTGTGCTTTCTGGCAGCACCCAGTCCATACCTCACATTGCAGTTCAGCAAATAAAGGGAGGGCTCAGCAGCCAGGCGAAGCAGACAAATGAGAGTGACAGAAAGTCTTAATTTCAAAGACAGAGTAGCACCTGTACTGGTTTTCAATTTTGAAAATGCTAAAACTGAAAGGGGAAAAATGAAAGGTACGTACGGTTTTGTGAATAGTACTGTTTTGAGAAGATTTTGGTGACAGTAGACAGGTAGACTGAGTATTGACAACACATTTGGAAGCATTTGGCCTGTTGAATGGGAAAGGATGTGTTTCTAACCTCCAAAGCTCTCTTGAAATCAGTGGATTTCAAACATCTTTGACCACGAATCATATTAAGAAATACATTTTAAAAAATCTCAGCCCAGTGGTGGCACATACCTGGAATCCCAGTCACTCAGGATTCCAAGTCCAGGCCCAGCCTGGGCAAATTAGCAAAACCCTATTTCAAAATAAATGTTAAAAAGGGTTTGGGGGTATAGTCAGTGGTAGAGTGCTTACCTAGCTTGTGTGAGGTCCTGAGTTCAATACCTAGTACCAAAAAAAAACCCACTTAATCCCTCAACCCTGTTCTCTCCCCCCAACCTCATATACACACACATACCACATACATAGGTTGCAACACACCACAAAAAATATTGCTTTACATTATGCTGTACCATTTTAAATTAAAAAAAAAAATGTGGTGCTGGGAATCGAACCCAGGGCCTTGACCATGCTAAGTATACATTCTAAGTACCCATAAAAAATGGTGACACATGTCAGCCCAATAACTATAGGACAAATGACAGATTTTTCTTTCCTTTATACCATTTTGATATGAGGAGCCATAATTCCTGCCTGCCTTCTTGAACGTAATCTTCAATTTCAAATTAGTAGAATTCAAATCACTTTGGAGGGTCTTTTGAATTCTTAGAGTTACTACCTTCTCTGCTGACTGTTTTCTGCCTCAAATTTACCCCTCCCTTTCAGCATCCCCATTCCTTTCCCACCTCTCCTGGGATCCTTCTGGCCTCCCTGCCTATCCACACACCCCAATTCTTGTGTATAACAAAAATTTTGAAAGCACCAGATTTGGGCTGGGAATATAACTCAGTTGGTAGAGTTGCTTAGCACTTCACTTTTGCCTCACATGCACAAGCTCACATGCACAAGACCCTGGTTTCATTCCCCAGCACCATCACCAAAAAGGAAAGGAAAAAAAAAAAAAAAACAGTAGCAGCCATTCTATTCTGAAATGGAATCCTTCCCTACCTGTTACTAGGTATATCCTTGAACAAAACACTTTTCCCTTTGCTTTCATACCTTGAAATGACCCCCCTCCCCCCAGTACTAGGGATTGAACCAGGGTCTTGCACCTGCATGCACTCTGTCATTAAACTACATTCCCCAGCCCCTTCTCAACTCTGAAATGAAGATAACACAGATCTCTTAAGATAGTTGCTTGGATTGAAGGATTAACTGAGATAACATAATAAAATACTTAACATAGCATTGGCCTTTCCCTTTTTTTGCCTGGGGTGAGTTGAAGGCTCTACCCTAAGTCAGCCAGAACTGGAGAAACACCACCCCTATTACCAGTGCATCTGGCACCATGGATTCCAAAGGTGTGTTCTGTGGAATTCTACACTCTAGTCATGGACCAGTACTCTGGGGCCCAAGAAAGCCATCACCATTGTATTTCTTAGGAGTAGGATAAATGGATCTCAGGGAAAGTAGGAGTCAGTGACCTTGAATACACTCCCATGTCCTACCCATTTATAGCCAGTTGCTTGGACACAAACAACACTTAATGTCCAGCCATCGTGATATATGTTGTAATCCCAGCTACTCAGGAGGCTGAGGCAGGAGGATGACAGGTTTGAGACAAGCCTCAGCAGTTTAGCAAGATCTTATGTCAAAATAAAAAATGAAAAGAACTGGGGATAGAGTGGTATTAGGGAGTGAAGCAAAAAAAAAAAAAAAAAAAGCAACAAGAGTATTTGTATGTTTTTGGAACTAGGAATGCAAACTTCCAAACTTTGGGTGAGAGGGCTATAAAAACAAATATTGAACAACATACAACAGCTGTTTTCTGTGGCTAAATGCCCTGAAATGCTTGCTTAGATAATATAATAAGACAAAAATGTGGCTAACCAGTGAGAGGTTAATGGAATTAGGTCTCAAATATGCTCCCCTTGAATGTCGTGCCATCTCACCTAATGAATGTGAAGCTGTGTGTTGGAAAGACCTTGAGAAACACATACAGAAATTAGGAAGTTAATTAGATACCAGCTGGACTCTCTTTAGGAATGTGCTCTGTTCTAGGATTATTTTTGAACTGAGAACTTCGACTTTCCTCCTGGAGACTTTCACATCTTCTATTTTATTAGCCATGGCTGAAGTCTTTCAAATCTTTGAATAAGGTTTAGTGAGAACCAATGAGCCCTGGTTAAATAAGAATCCCAATAGCTCCAGCTTGCCATGATGTGGGTAGAACTCAAACTCAGTTATCTTTTTTTTTTTTTTGCTGGTGGTGGGTTACTGGGGATTGTACTCGGGGGCACTTGACCACTGAGCCACTTCCCCAGCCCTATTTTGTATTCTGTTTAGAGACAGTGTCTCACTGAGTTGCTTAGTACCTCGCTTTTGCTGAGGCTGGCTTTGAACTCTCGATCCTCCTGTCTCAGCCTCCTAAGTCGCTGGGATTACAGAAGTGTGCCACCTCGCCTGGCTCAGTTATCTTTTAATTCAACAGTTCTCTGCCTACCAAGAGACCTTCTAGAACTTCTTCTCTGTGTCCTTCTTAATTTGAAAACTTCTCTTTGAAATCAGGCTTACTTTAGGGAATTTTTCAAAAAACTATTGAAATGCAAAACTTTCATTTATTGGTAGAGTGAAAGGAAAAAAGAGAAAATATTTTTTTCTCTAGATTTGGCTTTTTCCAATTAGGAAATACTAGGAAACCAGATAAACAATCTTGTCTCAGATCAGGCTTTTAAAAATAATAATAATAATAATAAGAAGAAGAAGAAGAAGAATAAGCCGCCATCATCCTCAGGTGAGGTAGTATATTTCTGTAATCCCAGCTACTCAGGTAGGAAGCTGAGGCAGACTACTTGAAAGTTCAAGGTCAGACTGAGTGACTTAGACCCTGTCTGAAAACAGAAAGAGCTGGGAATGTGTAGCTCAATTGTAGAGCACCACTAGGTTCAATTGTCAGTACCTCAAAAAAAGTGGCTTTGGGAACCAGAAAATGGTAAATAGTGTACAATTTGCTAGTGATGGCTCCAGTAAACCTTTATGAATGAAACAATTTGTTGAAATATTTGGTTCCTTCCCTCTTTAAGTCACGACAACTATCTTAAGAGCTTAGTGCCCTTGAACATAGAACTCCAGCTGTTTGCGATCCTGTGTTTTCCTGGGCTTTTGGTCCTGAGTAGGTGGACATTTTCTAATCCCTTACAAATCAAGATTTAGTGACCCCATATCCCATTTTCTAGAGGAATGGCTGTGTTAATGGAAATAAAACTTCTGAAGTATCATCCATTCCAGGTAATACATTATTGGTCAATACATTTATTTAGATCTACCAAAAATATACTTCTAGGTATTGAGGTCATGAGGAACCTTGTAAAAGATACTCTGAGAACTTGGAGGATAGCTGTATACCCAAAACTCAACACTTACCAGATGTGGTGGTACATACCTGGAACCCCAGCTGCTTGGGAGGCTGAGGCAGGAGGTTGCAAGTTTGAGACCAGCCTGGGCAACATAGCAAGACCCTGACTCAAAATAAAAATAAAAAGGGTTGGGGATGTGACTTGGTGGTGGAGTGGCCCTGAGGTCAATCCCTAGTACTGTAACACACACACACACACACACACACACACACACACTCAAATAAATGATAAATAATAGTAAAGTGCTATAAGAGAGAGTAGAGTCATTCTTCAGTATTCTCAGGGGATTGGTTCCAGGACCCCTGAAAATACTGAAATCTGTGGATATTCAAGTCCCTTATGTAAAATAACAGTATCTGCATATAACCTATATACATCCTCTTGTGTACTTACTTACTTACTTTATTTATTTATTTATTTATTTATGCTGGGAATTGAACCCAGGGCATTGTTCATGCTAAGCATATTCTATCACTATACTCTCAGCCCTTCTCCCATCATCTCTAAGATTCATTTTAATGAATAGTACCATGTAAATGATATGTAAATACCTATTATGCTGTATTGTTTAGGAAATGATCAAAAGTCTGCACATGCTCAGTATAGACACAATTTTTTTTCAGATTATCTTCAGTTCAAGGTTGGTTGAATCCATGTATGAAGAACCCATGGACATGGAGGGCCAACTACGTATGGTATTTTTGTTTCTGAAGATTGAACACACGGCTGTTTTAACACTGAGCTACAAACTGAGCCTTTTTTATTGTTTCCTCTTTTGTTGGTACTAAGGATTGAACCCACGAGGGCTTTACCACTGAGCTACATCCCCAGTCCTTTTAATTTTTTATTTTGAGACGGGGTCTTGCTAAGTTGCTCAGACTGCCCTTGAATGTGGGATCCTCCTGCCCTAGTCTCCTAAGTTGCTGGAATTACAGGCATGTGTGCACCACAGTGTCCCACCCAACTGCATATGTTAAGTGACAAGTAAAAGTTAATGTTCCTTGAGTGCTTTAAGAATTCATGGGGTCATGGTACTGGAGGTAGAGTCACCTTGAGTGCCTCATCTGGGCACTCAGATTTGTTTGGGTGGCACTGACCTTTGATTCTGTGTTCCTGGGAGAGCACAACAAATAGTGACATATTTCATTCTCACATACAATAAAGGTTGATTTTACTAGTGGAAAGTGGCTGTCATTTCTACATTGTTTAAAATAAAAATCATGAGTGGATCTTCATGAAGGATAACCTGACTATTAAATTTGGTCTATGCCACTGTTTCTGAGCTTTACTAATAATACTTCATTTTTACTTGTTAATTCCTTTCGAACATTCATTAGCACTGAAGTTACAAAATTTAGGGATGTCATGTGAATGGCAGCATTACCATACTAGCCAAGAAATGGAATCAACTCAGGTGTCCATCAGTGGATGAGTGGATAAATAAAATGTGGTACATGTACATGATTGAAGGCATGAATGGTGTGACTCTACTTTTTTTTTTTTTAGAGACATAAAAATTGTGCTCTGTATATGTAATATGAATTGAAATGCATTCTGCTGTCATGTATAAAAAATTAGAATAAAAACATAAGTTAAAAAGAAAAGGGCTTTATTGAGATTATGTGTGACCATTGGCACTCTGATTCGATGTATTGCTTATCGGACAAGAATAATGATGTGGGGCTGGGGATGTGGCTCAAGCGGTAGCGCGCTCGCCTGGCATGCCTGCGGCCCGGGTTCGATCCTCAGCACCACATACAAACAAAGATGTTGTGTCTGCCGAAAACTGAAAAATAAATATTAAAAAATTCTCTCTCTCTCTCTCTCTCTTAAAAAAAAAAGAAGAATGATGTTATTGAGGATCTTTAGCTGAAGTAGCCCCACTACACAGAGCAGATGTTTCTAGGAACCAAACTGTGTTTAAGTATTTATTTATAACAAAAGAATCCTGTCTCTCATGACACATGATTGGTTGAGGAATAACAAATATTTGCAAATACATGCTTTATTATTGTTTGTTTGTTTTATTTTTGTGCTAGGGACAGAACCCAGGGCCTTGTCTGCTACCACTGAGTTATACCCCCTAGAATTATGTGCTGTGTGGGGTATTATGCTATGAAACAGGTTGGGTGTGCTGGTTCACACTTAAATTTTCAGCCCCTCCAGAGGCTGAGGCAGGATGATTGCAAGTTCAAAGTCAGCCTCAGAAACTTGGTGGAAGTCAAGTCTTGAATAAAAAATAAAAAGGACTGGGGATATAGCTCAATGGTAAAGTGTTCCTGGGTTCAATCCCCCCCTCCCCCCAAGAAAAAAGAAACAATAAAACAGGATGCAGAACATTCAGGGGAAAAAATAAAGACAAATACCGCATGTTTTTGTTCATATGTGCAAGCTAAAAAAGTTGATTTCATAGAAATAGAAGTAGGAAGTAGAGTAGTGGTAATAGTGATAGGAAGGGGAGAGGAAGGAGAGATGGAGGCAGTGTGGTCTAGATCTGGAATGTTCCCAAGGGCTTATTTGTTGAAGTCTTGGCCCCTAGCTTTGCCATGTAGGGAAGAGGTGGAGACTTTGAGGAGTGGGTCCCATTGGAAGGAAGTTAGGACACTGGCAGCATGACCTTGAAAGGAATATTGAACCCCTACCCCCTCCTCTCTTTCTTCCTCTGTTTGCTTCCCAGCTGCCCTGAAGTAAAGAGGTTCCTTCCACTATTTATTTCCACCATGATGCCTTGCTATAGGCCCAAAGCAACAGGGCCAACCACCTATGTACTAAAACTATGAGCCTAAACCCTTCTTCCTTGTAAATTGATTTTCTCTGGTATTTTGTCACAGCAATGGAAAGCTGATTCATAGAGGAGGTTTGAAAATTGTTACCAAAATACAGGTACATAGAATGAATAAATTCTAATGTTCTATAACGTAATTAAGTGACTATAGTTCCAAACAATTTATTATAGGTTTTATTTATTTGTGTTTGTGGTACTAGAGATGCTGGGCATGCTGGGCAAGAGTTCTCTACCACTGAGCTACATCTTCAGCTCCTGTTATATATTTTATAAAGAACTAGAAGACAGGAATTCAAAGGTTCCCAGCATAAAGAAATGATAAATATTTAATAAGACGAAAATGCTGATTACCCTCCTTTAATCATTATATGTTTTACATGTATTGAATTATTACACTGTTCCCAATAAATAAGTACAATTCTTATGTTTTTGGTTGAAAAATGCTGAGATGATGACATTTTTAATTTAAAAATTCATATTTTTTGTTTTATTTGTTTTTGGAACAAGGGTTTGAATCCAGGGTGCTTTGCCACTGGGCTACGTCCCAGCTCTTTTTTGGTTTTTTAAAAATATTTTTATTTTGAGGGGCTGGAGATGTGGCTCAAGCGGTAGCGCGCTCGCCTGGCATGCGTGCGGCCCGGGTTCAATCCTCAGCACCACATACAAACAAAGATGTTGTGTCTGCCAAAAACTAAAAAAATAAATAAATAAATAAATAAATATTTTTATTTTGAGATGGTGTCTCCCCCAATTGCCGAGCACTTGCTATCCTCCTCCTCAGCCTTCCTAGTCACTGGAATTATAGGTATGTGGCACCATGCCTAAATTGAAAACTTTGTCCATGAACTTAATTGGGTCTGCAGTAGGTGAGGGATGTGGGCAGGCAAGGCTGTCAATATTCAAATTTAGCAATAAATTGCTTTGGCCTAGCCCCTGAAACCCAAAACGCAGAGCATAGTTTGGGGACCATTTTCAGACTAAAGGAGTTGTCAGAGGAAGAATTTCAGGTACCCTTGCACCTTGAGAGTTGTCATCATGGTTTCCATTTGTCCCCCAACCTCACAGATGGTGACTGCAGAGTCACCCTATAGTTAGGGTCCTCAACCCCGCAGGTACTAGAGATTCATCCCATGGCTACTCTACTGTTGAGCTACATCCCAATCCCTTTTTAAAAATTTTGAGACCTGGGCTCACTAAGCTGTCCAAGCTGGCCTCAAATTTACAATCCTCCTGCCTCAGCCTCCCGAATTGCTGGGATTGCAAGTGTGCACCATTGCACCCAATGAGTCATCATTCCTAACCAGGATGCATTGCCCCCTGTCAGATAGATGGTTGACTATACTGCTTTGAGCCTAACTTCTGAGTTTAACAGGAGAAGCTAGATTTAAAGAAGTTCTTAGGAGCTCCTGTTACCCAGGAGCATCAGAAAAGCCCAGGAAGGAAGAGCTGTCTCTTGAGTTTATGGGCAGTGAAAGCAACAAGATATTAAGTAGCACCTTATGGATAGAAATCTGTGTGTGTGTGTGTGTGTGTGTGTGTGTACCCACACTGAGCGACAAACCTAGAGCCTCATGCTTGCTAGGCACAAACTCTACCACTGAGCCACACTCCCGTCCCTAGCACTTTGGGATTGGACAGGATTTTTCAACTTGGACAGTTTGTAGTGTCTGCTCTGATTATTATCTGGCATCTTTTTCTTCACTTCTATCATTAAGGAAGTCAAAACAGCTTGAAGCAAGACTCATTCTGTCTAAGAGCCTCCCAGAAGACAGGAGTTCAAAGGTTCCCAGCATAAAGAAATGATAAATATTTAAGAAGATGGAATTAGTTTGATTGAGGAAATGTGGGCTTGACCATAAGGTATCAGAAGATGTGCCTGGTGGCAAAAGAGGGAATTCCTTCCTTCCTTCCTACCCTTCTCTCTATCACAGAGCCATATTCCCAGTCCTTGTAATTTTTATTTTTGAGACGGGGTCTCATTAAGTTATAGAGGCTGGCCTCAAACTTGCAATCCTCCTACCTCAGTCTCTGCGATTACAGGTATGCCCAGTGTGCCTGGAAGTTTTTTGTTGTGGTTGTTTTTGTTTGGTACTGAGAATTGAAGCCAGGGTGCTTTGCCACTGAGCTACATCCCCAGTTGTTCTTTTTCTTCTTACTCTTATTCTTATTTTCTTTTCATTTTGAGACAGGATCTCTCTAAGTTGCTCAGGGCCTCACTAAGTAGCTGAGGCTGGCCTGAAACTTGTGATCCTCACTCAGTCTCCTGAGTTGCTACAGGCATGTGCCAACCTGATTCCAGCAGAAAAACTTCCAAAGATCTTTAGAAAATTTGTGCCAAAGAAAATTTGTGCCAAAGATATTTTTACTAATAGTGAATATGAATAGTGGATGAATTTGCTCATTTCCCTTATTTTCTGTGCCAGAACAGTAGTATACTTTTTTGTTTGTTGGTTGGTTGGTTTTAAAAAAAGCCAATTTAAAAAGTTTAAAATGTCATACATTTTTATTTTTATAAATGTTTTATATTCATTTTCATATATATTGAAAATTGTATTTTCATTAGGAATTGTCCATGTGGTGGCTCATTTTTTTACAAGTGAGTCATAGTTTTCTGAATGGATTATAAAACTATATCATTAGTAATATTGCTTTATTTGCTCACATATACTGATTTTTTGTTTTAATTTATTTTTTGACATGTTGAAATAGTTCATATTTATGTAGTCAGATCTGGAATACATTTTTTTTCCCTTTGATTAAGTACCTCTATTTTCTGTTCTTTTTAGCCTTCATAATCTCTCTCGCCCTCACTGCAACATGTCACAAGCCTCCTTGGTGGAAAGCTTGTGCCTGGCCAGGCCCTGAGGCTCACCATGCCCCTGTCACCTCCCATTGCTCTTGCTTCTCCAACTCTTCTCAACTTTCCATAGTGGTTCCTTGCATTTTCCCAGTCTCTTATGGAAGTATTTCTTTAACCAGCATGTGCTTTAAAAATTATCTGGAGGAGCTCAGTGGGAAAGCACTTGACTAACCTGTACAAGGTCCTGGGTTTGATCCCCAGTACTGCAAACAAAACAAAACAAACAAAAAACAATCTGGGGAATATCTTTTCAAAATGCAGCTGTTGGCTGGGCATGGTGGCACTTGCCTGTAATCCCAGTGATTTGGGAAGCTGAGGCAGGAGGATTGAAAGTTTGAGGCCAGCCTCTGCCACTTGGTGAGACTCTGTCTCAAAAATAAAAAGGACTAGGAATATAGAGATGTGGCTCACGGGTAAAGCACTCTGGGTTCAATCCCCAGTAAAAAACAAAACAAAAAAAAAAAAGGTTTAAAATATTCTTACTATTCAAAGCAATTCTGCTGGGGCTGGGGGTGTAGCTCAGTGCTAAATCACCTGCCTGGCTATGCTTGAAAGCAGTCTGCTTCAAAGAAGCATGTGTGTGTGTGTGTGTGGTGTGTGTGTGTGGTGTGTGTGTGTGTGTGTGTGTGTTTGCATACATGCGCCTATATGGTGCTGGGGATCCAGCCCAGGGCTGCACACATGCTAGGGGAGTGCTTTAACACTGAGCTATACTCCCATCCCTAAGAACTTATATTTAACATTTATATAAAAGATTATTTTCAGTTTTATTGGTAATATCAACGAACAAGATAATTTGAGTGTCCAACAGCAGTGATTGATTAAATACTTATGGAAATCACATAATGCTATATTTCCTAGAGTCTTTATAAAATTTACTTTAATTAAAGACTTCTAAACCTGGATGCCAAGCAATAACAGAAATGAATGAAGGTAGGTTGGATATAAAGTGGAGACATGGAGAAAGCAATGTTTTCACTTTAAAAAAATTTTTATTCTAATTTGTTATATATGACAGCATCACAATTCATATTATATAAAGAGAGCACAATTTTTCATATATCTGTTTGTATAAAAAAACAAAAAAAAGTATAAAAAACAAAAAAAAAAACATATTCACACCATTCGTGTCTTCTTCATACATGTACTTAGGGTAATGATGTCCATCTCATTCCACCATCTTTTTTTAATCCCCTTGCCCTCTCATTTCCTCTCCCTCCCCTTTGCTCTATCTAAAGTTTGTCTAATCTTCCCATGCTCCCCCTCCCAACCCCACTATGAATCAGCCTCCTTATATCAGAGAAAACATTCGGCATTTGTTTTTTTTTGGGGATTGGCTAACTTCACTTAGCATTATCTTCTCCCAACTCCATCCATTTACCTGCAAATGCCATGATTTTATTAATCTTTTATTGCTGATTAATATTCCATTTTGTATATATACCACATTTTCTTTATCCATTCATCTACTGAGGGGTATCTAGGTTGGCTCCACAGTTTAGCTGTTGTGAATTGTGCTGCAATAAACACTGATATGGTTGTGTCCCTGTAGTATGCTGTTTTTAAGTCCTTTGGGTGTACACCAAGGAGTGGGATAGCTGGTCAAAAGGTGGTTCCATTCCCAGTTTTCCAAGGAATCTCCATACTGCTTTCCATACTGGTTGCACCATTTTGCAGTTCCACCAGCAATGTATGGGTGTGCTTTTTTCCCCACATCCTCACCAACACTTATTGTTGTTTGTATTCTTAATAGTTGCCATTCTGACTGGAGTGAGAGGAAATCTTAGAGTAGTTTTGCATTTTTCTAATTGCTAGAGATGTTGAACATTTTTTCATATATTGATTGATTGATTGTATATCACTTTCTGAAATGTGTCTGTCAGTTCCTTGGCCCATTTATTGATTGGGTTATTATTATTATTTTTTTTATTTTTTTTGGAGTTTAGCTTTTTGAGTTCTTTATAAATCCTAGAGATTAACCATATGATCATCTCAATAAATGCAGAAAAAGAATTCGACAAAACATCGCACTCATTGATGTTCAAAACACTAGAAAAACTAGGGATAACAGGAACATATCTCATCATCATAAAGGCTATCTATGCTAAATCCCAGGCCAACATTATTCTAAATGGAGAAAAATTGAAAGCATTCCCTCTAAAAACTGAAACAAGACAGGGATGCCCTCTTTCACCACTTCTATTTAACATAGTTCTTGAAACACTGGCCAGAGCAATTGGGTGAGAGAAATTAAAGGGATACAGATAGAAAGCGAACTCAAATTACCACTATTTGTTGATGATATGATTCTATATCTAGAAGACCCCAAAAATTCCAGAAAACTTCTAGAACTAGTAAATGAATTCAGCAAAGTAGCAGGATACAAAACTACACCCATAAATCAAAGGTATTTCTGTGTATCAGTGACAAATCCTCTGAAAAGGAAATGAGGAAAACTACCCCATTTAAAATAGCCTCAAAAAAAAATAAAAAAAAAAAAAACTTGGGAATCAACCTAATAAAAGAGGTGAAAGACCTCTTCAATGAAAACTACAGAACGCTAAAGAAAGAAATTAAAGAATACCTTAGAAGATGATCTCCCTTGTTCTTGGATAGGCAGAATTAATATTGTCACTTTCTTTTTGATCCTACAATTTAAAAATAAAAGGCAGTGTAAGTGAAATTATAAATAAATAGCAACCAATAATCTTGAATAGAGAACAATAGGGAGTGGTAGGGACTGCAGTAAAGTGAAGACCACAGGCCATATCACAGAATCTCCTACTCCTCAGCTCCACACTGTTGAACACTGTGAGCCAATTAATGTATTCATTGGCCACCACGTTACAACCTTTGCTTTAAGATTTTTATTAGCAAGAAAATGTTTAATTGAAAAAAGTAGGTTACATAATGGTACATACAGTATAATATTGAGCTGAATAATTGTGTGTATTCATCTTCTTTTTTCTTTTTTTTAGAAATACATCTTAAGAGGCTGGAGTTGTAGCTCAGTGGTGGAGCACTTGCCTCGTGCATGTATGGCACTGGGTTCAATCCCCAGCACCACATTAAAAAAATAAAAAAAGATATTGTGTCCATCCACGACTAAAAATATTTTTAAAAATACATCTTAATATAAATAAAGCCTGTTAAGAAATAAACCAAAAAGTGGTTTAAAGTGGGTCTTATGATCATTATTTGCTAATACTCTCTGCATCTTGCTTATTTTTCATTAAATATATATATATATATATATATATATATATATATATATATATATATATATATATATATATATTACTTTTAAAAGAAACAAAACAACAAAAGTTGATTTTGAGAACAGCTAGTCTCAATTCCTTCCAGAAGGACATTTTTTTCCCGGGAGGAAAAAAGCACAGGAGTCCTGTCTAGCTGTAGAATTATCAACTCTTGACCTGGAGCCAGGTCCGGGAGCCTGGTTATTTTTAAAGATTATTATTATTTTTTTTTCCAGTGCTGGAGAGCCAGGCAAGTGCTCTACCACTGAGCTACGCCCCAGACCTTCACTTTCTAAAAATGCTTACTGGCTTTCAGTAACCTATGCTCATTGTCACTGCCAAGAAGTTTACAGATGCATAGGTCAGTGAGCATGTCAGCATTCTAAGTTTCAAAGGGAAATATTATTTCTTCATCATTATATAAGGGCACTTTACTTTAATACAGACAAGTATATAAACATAGAACATTAACTCCAGATTCAGCAGCACTATTACTTGAAATAGTACCAATCTGTAAGCTATGCTTTAGTTGTTCAAATATCCTTATAAAGACAGTTATGAAAAAGTTGCTGTTCACACAGTACCTGGGCAGTCTTAAACATTGATAAGTTGGCTGTTTTCCCCATCGCTTGAGAGCAGCCACCAATTCATACTTTGGAAGTTAAGCCAACAAATCTCTGAATGCAAATAGAGTTAGAAACCTGTGAGTGCTTTTATTCCCTTCCCGTGCTTACATAGCAAAATGGATTGCTTTGCAATTGTGCAGGGGGATAAGAGAATAGGGAAGAAAATAAGAAAAAAAAATGTGTGGGTTTGTGTGCCAGCTATTTGAGCATAGGATGATTTTCTTTTTCTTTTGATGAAAACTGGGATCTTAATGGGCGATCACAGTTGGCTTAGGCAGCCTCTGAAAGCTGGCCTTGTCAGACAGCACCCTAGATAGAAGGACCCATTGTTTTCTAAATCTGAAGTTATCATTCTTCCCTTCATCCTTTCTTTTGGATCATTTAGTGTTTGCTTAATCAGAATATTTTAATCCCTACTGTGGTGACTTGATGTAATTTATCTCCTTAGCCTCTCCTATTTTCTTCTGTTTACATGACTAATATTATTGTGTTTTATAGAGCTTATACCAACAAGCTGCTCCTTTGTCCCATTGTTTCAGCTCTAGGCCAAAAATCAACAAATGAAGTTTTATCTCTCCAATCTTGGACCGCACCTACTTGTCATTCAGTTTGTATGGATTGCATGAAGAGCATGTTTGTTTGAAAACAAAGCAAGGATTCATTTTTATGACTGTAAAACAAACAGTTACCTTTCTGGAAAGGTCTTGGTCATCCCTTTTTATGAGTATAGACTGGCAAAGACACCTCAGGAAGGGAAAAAAAAAAGTAAATACTTCCTTATGGGCTGAAGCCCAAGGTCCCCTAGCAAGGTCCCTTGCTCCCTAACTTTCATGTTTTTTTTTTTTTTTTTAAATAGCACATAGACTGTCCTAGAAGCAGAGAATCTGTGCACTAGAAGGAAACTGTTAAGGCAGTCTCCTCCATATCCCTTCAGCAAGACCACACTCAAGCCAGATTGAGTCAAAGAAAAGAATCCATCTTGTTTTTAAGCCCATATAAAGCATGCTGGACTCGATGGCACATGTCTGTTACCCCAGCTGCTCAGGAGGCTGAGACAGAAAGATCACAAGTTTGAGGCCAGTCTGTGCAATGTGTTGAGACCCTGTTTCCAAAAAAAAAAAAAAAAAAGGTGGGGGGCTGCAGATGTGGCTCAATGGTATAGTATCCCCATGTTCTCCCCATTACCACAAAAACAAAACAAAACCCCAACCACTGCTCCTTCTCTGAAATAGTCATCTATTTGAAATACTATGTCAGAAAAAATTTCAACCTCATAAAAGCTTTCCTGGTAATTTCCTCAATTACTGTTTCTCTTGAGATTAAAAATAGCCTATTGCCATCCTCAGGGAATCGACAACAATGTTTTTTTTTTTTTTTTTTTTTTTTTTTGATACTGGGGACTGAACCCAAGGCTGACACATGCCAGGCAAGTGCTGTACCACTGAGCCCCATCCCATCCTCAGCTCTTCAACAATTTAATGAGCAATAACTTCTGTAAGGCACTATTTCTCAAATATTTAGTATGCATCAGAGTCCCTTGAAGCACTTATTAAAAAACAGAACTACTACTACTACTACTCTGTGAGTTTTCAGAGGTCAGAGAAGTGCTGGAGAGTTTGCATTGCTTAGCAAGTTCCCAGGTGATGCTGATGATATTGATGTTGGATCTGGGACCCCACTTTTGGAACTGCTGATTCAAGTCCAGCGGTAGGAACTCCAAAAGATAGAAATATACTTAAGAGGCAAAAGAAGCGGAGTTAACAAGTCAACAATTAAACCTCCCTAAGGAAATTGGGGCTAAATAAATTAACCTCCATATAGAAAACACTTACCAGACAAGTCCTTTATTGTCACAGAGCTCACCAGCTGGGGGTTCATGGCAGAGGCTGCACACTAATTCGAGATGGATAGTAGGATAGTTAGCCATCAGTGTAGGAACCATTGTAAGCACAGGAGAAGGAACACAGCATTCAGGTTAGGTGAGGAAGAGATTATGGGGGCTTCTTAAAATTAGAATACCCTAGTCATTCTTGAATGGATTTTTTTTTTTTTTGATACTGGGGATTGAACTCAGAAGCATTTGACCACTGAGCCAAATCCCCAGCCCTATTTTGTATTTTATTTAGAGACAGGTTCTCACTGAGTTGCTCAGTGCCTCACTTTTTTTTTTTTTGCTGAGTCTGGCTTTGAACTTGTGATCCTCCTGCCTCAGCCTCCCAAACTGCTGGGATCATAAGTAAGCACCACTGTGCCTGGCTCCTGAATGAATTCTTAAAGAGAAAGAATATCTAGACAAAGGGGCAAGGCCAGTCATGTGCTCCTCCAGCAGAGGGGACAGCATGGAATTAAAGAGGGGATATGGGATTCTCATGGGACAAGTCAGCCTATTTTCTCAGAAGAAAGAGGCAAATAAGGTGATGAGACAGAGCTGGAGAGGCAGACAGAGGCTGGATCAAGAAAAAATGTGCACACCTGTAATCTCAGGAACTCAGGAGATGGAGACAGGAGAATTGCAAGTTTGAGGCCAGGCTTACCAGTTTAGTAAGGCCCTGTCTCAAAATAAAAAAAATAAAGAGCTGGGGAAGTGGCTCAGTGGTAGAGCACCCTGGGTTCAATCCCTGGTACTGGAAAGACAGAGTGTGGCAGAGACAGCTAGTTGAGGTGTTAGGGATAGTCTCTCTCTTTATCTATCTACATATATTTCTTTTCTTTTGGTACCAGGGATTGAACTCAGGGATGCTTAACCACTGAGCCACATCCCCAGCTCCTTTTTATTTTTTATTTTGATACAGGGTCTCACTAAGTTGCTGAGGGTCTCACTAAGTGGCTGAGGTTGGCCTTGAATTTGTGATCCTTCTGTCTCAGCCTCCAGAGTTGCTAGGATTACAGGTGTGTGCCACTGTGCCTAGATCATCCCCAGCCCTTTTTTTATTTTTTATTTTGAAACTATGTGTCACTAAATTGCTTAGGACTTTGCTAAAGTTCTGAGGTTGGCCTTGAACTTTCAGTCTTCATACCTCAACTTCCTGAGTTTCTGGGACTACAGATTTGTGCCACTACACCAGGCTGATAGTCTGAACACTATTCTTTGATATAGAGAAAAAAAGAAAGATTTAATAATACTCCATAAAAGACATCAAAGGTGAAAAGAGAATATAGAACATAGCTATCCCCAATCTTTGCACATCCTTCTCTGAAGGAATCCTCCACAAGTTTCCCTCTGCTTTCCTGCTAGTATCAGGACCCTGCTAGCCTTCCAGACTAGGTCTGTATAAAATTCTCTTCCTTTTAATTTAGTTGAACAAATCAGGAATTTCATTAAGAGAAATTTATAAAGACATCAGGTAAACATAAAACCAAACGGAACCAAGAGAATATAGAAGTTGAGTCTGGAAGTTAACAGGTTAGTTTTCTAGCTCCATATTTTATTAGGTGCATATTACTTGAGTTTTTGTGCCATGGTTTCAGTATTTAAGGAAAATAAGTACCCTAACAAGATTTTGGTTCAGCCCCTCCTTTTTTTTAACCTCAGCGAACACAGGCTGATCCTTACTCTTTTTTGCTTGACTATATAAATCTTTCAAATTGTGCTGGCTCTGGCCCTTTGTATCTATAACAGGGCATTTGTACATGCTGTTTCCTCTGTCTGGTCTAATCTTAACCTCCCTCATCCATCACTAATAATTACTGCATTTAAATCTAAGACTCACTTCCTCAGGGAAATCTGTGATCTCCCTATCTCCTATGACACACACACACACACACACACACACACACACCTATTTATTTATTATTTATTTATTTTATTTTGGTGATACCGGGGATTGAACCAGGTGTATTTAGGAAAGCAGAGGCTCATTTGAGGGAGAATGTGGGCCATCTCCTGGGAGAGAAACAGCCTCAATAAATATATATATATATATTTTAAATGAAGGAAGTTTGGTGCAGTGATACAGTGCCTATAATCCTAGCTACTCAGAAGGCTGAAGCAGGAGCCTGGGCAACTTAGTGATATTCCTATCCCTCCACCCCTCAAAAAGAAGGAGAAGAAGAAGAAAAGGCTGGAGATAGAGGTCAGTGGTAGAGTGCTTGCTAGCATCTGCAGTACTCTGGAGATACTGGGCCAATCCTAGTATTGGCCCCTTCCCCCCACACAAAGTAATAATAATAATAATGCATTATTTTAAAATCCCAGCAACAGAGTGCCTGGAGCATAGGAGCTAATTAAGAAGTGATGGCTGTTGTTGTTCTTAGTCTCCCTTAATGGAGTCTGAGCCTATACTGGACCTGTGCTGTCCAATGGTTCTGGGCAGAAGTGCATCCTGTCCTGCACCTGTGTCTTGACCTTTGGCCTTGGCCTCCTAGATGAGTGAGGCATTTCCATTTCTGGCTGCAGGACTCCCTCCTTGGATTCAGATCCTTAGCAATGACTTTTCCACCTTCTCTAGAGGTTTCTTTCTGTGATGTTCATTCTGTTTGAAGCACATCATTAGCAAGCCTTGGTTCTTGTGGGATGCCCCTTTATCCTGTCCCTAGAGCTTAGCCTCACCAAGGTTATCTAAATGATGGCCAGTTCTCTTATTTTACAGCTGCCTCCTGAAGAGAAAGCAGACAATTACTTTTCTTCTGTTAGGCAGGAGGAGCTATAAGGGTGGAGGAGAGATTCTGATGCCAGGATGTGTGCTGAGGCTCACAAACAAACCTGTATGGTTTCATGGGGGAGAGAGTGAGGCAAAGGAGAACTGGGAGCCCAGCCCAGCCCAGGAGCTGACCCACAGGGATAAGAACCTAAAGAAGGGAGGGTTTAGGAAAATCAGTCAGCAAACTGACCTGCAGACCTGCCTCCCATGTTTGTGTGACTCTTGCACAAAGAAAGTTTTTTACTTTTTTTTTTTTTGAGTACTAGGGATTGAGCCCTGGGGCACTCTACCACTGAGCAAAAAACTACCCAGTCCTTTTTTCACTTTAAAAAAAATTTAAAAATAAATTTTATTTATTTATTTATATATTTTTTATGTGGTGCTGAGGATTGAACCCAGGGCCTTACAAGGTGAGTGCAAGGAGAGCACTCTATCACTGAGCCATAACCCCAGCCCCTCATTTTTTAAATTTTGAGATAGCGTCTCACTTAATTGCTCAGGTTGGCCTCAAAATTTTGATCCTCTTGTCTCAGCCTCCTGAGCTCCTGGAATTACAGACATGCACTACTACACCCAGCTATGTGTATCCTTCTTTATGTAACTCCAAAATCAAGGGGTCTTTCTGCTTTTGAATTTATGAAACATTTTTTTTATGGTATCACCTGTCACCATTCCAGGTGGAACTCATGTGGTTTCTGCCTCACCCTACGTTGGCAGCCCAATTCATAAAATCCTCTTTGAGCAAGCATTTTATAAGTTTATACATTTATTCAAGATTTGAAGTTATGCTTTTGAGGATGGGACATTTGGTACCATACCAAGTGTTTTTCTCAAGCGGCTGTTCTCTTTCTGCCTCCACTGCTCTTCTTTCTGAGTGAAAAGTCCACAACCCTTCCCTGCAGTCTGCATATTTCCCTACCCCTCCCCATACCCTAATAATCCAAAGAAGTTGGTCAAGGCATTACCCACTAAGCTGGTTCTCTCCCTGAGAGGAATACTCATATCAGCTGCTAAAACAACAACAACAAAAACAAAAACCCCAAAAACAAGAAAAAATTTCCTCCATCCTCTCTAAAACAAAACAGAGATACATGTGCCTAACTTGCAGGTTTTTGTGGAAATTAAGTGCACACTTGTGGCATGAAGAAGGCACGAGCCAGGAATGGTGATACATACCTGTAATCCCAGAGACTCCGGAGGCTGAGGTAGGAGGATCAAAGCTTCCAGACCAGCCTCAGTGACTTAGGGAGACCCTGTCTCAAAAAGTAAAAAAGGGCTGTGGGTGTAACACAGTTGTAAAGCACCCATGGGTTCAATCCTTATTACTATTAAAAAAACAAAACAAAACAAAACAACAACAAAAAAACTGCAGCCTCCTGTGATTCTTCTTTTGTGATTTGAAGGAACAAGAGAGATACTCCTGGAAGATATTTCGAAGTGGGGAGTCAGGATGATAAAGCAGCCAGGAAGGTCATCTCCTTGACCATCACCCTCCAGTAAAGTAAAGGAGATTATTTGCCAAGAGAAACTGGAAGAGGTGGAGGGACTCGGGGCGGAAGCCAGACAAGTCTGGTTTATCTTGGAGTTTATCCAAAAGGGTTTAGTTACTAAAACAGCAGTTCCTCTACATAAATCTATCAGGTTCTTGAAAAATATTATTAAATCACTGCTGCATCATAAGTGAACCTAATGTTTTTACTCTGGCCTCTCAGACCAAGGTCCGACTCCTGTAAGACCCCCCTCTCATCCCGAGTACACAGACCCAAGCTCCTGATTGAAGGGACAAGGGCCCCTGGTGAGGACCATGTGGGGGCCCTGAGCTGACTGATATTAGGTGGCCTACAGTGTATACTGGCTTTCTCTGATATGTTCCAAGTCTTTTAAGTCAAGTTCTTCTTAGTAACCTTTCCTTAGGTGTAGGACTTGGAACAACAGGAGGTTTATCAGCAAGGTTCTGTGCATAGAGGCGTGGGAATTCAAGAATTCTGTTACTTATTTAGACTGGTCTGATGTACTGTTTGTGTTATTTATCTTTTTCTTTTTTTAACTGCAGTTTTTTTTTTTTTTAACTTCTTCCAAAAGAGCTGATGGATGGCTCTCTTCCATCTTGCTGTGGGCCAAAGATGTTTCTCCCCAATGTTGTGAAAACAAACGCCTGTGATTAGTCAATCCTAAATTGTATCCTAAGACAACTTAGGGAGAGGGAGAGGCTCTTTTGCTCTGCTATTGCCCCATCCATATCTGTCTGTATTTTTTTAATCAAGAGGTTCTTCATGGGTTTTCTTTCCAGACCAAAGATAAATTGAAGAGTAGCAACACCTGTCTTTGTGATGTGACATCATTCTGGACTGAAAACAAAACAAACCTGGAAGGAGCTTAGGAAACGTGGTCAAAGCCCTAGTTCCTGTTGGCCCTCTGTGTGTTTTCAGAAAGATCCTTTCTTTGTGTAAATGCTTTGGTTTTATGACTTAATGTTTTCCCCAAATTGTTTGTGTTCGTCTGTGGGATTGTGGAAGGCACCAAAAAATATAAGGAAATGTAAACTAAACAAAAAACCATGCATATGTTCCCCACTGGCCGAAACCCCACTGTTAACATCCTGATGTGTTTCTCTGGAGTTTTGTTTTCTCTGAATCGTGCTTACCTAGTTAACAAATGCCATCCCACTGTACACAGAGTTTTGAAGCCTGTTTTTCTACTAACCTTTGTTTCCTGAGTATTTCCTAGACATTAAAAATTCTTCAAAAGTGCCCTTCTTGATGGCTCCATGATGTTTGTAGCATCTCTGGGCCATAACTTATTTAATCATTCTCAGATTTTTCCACACTTAGTTGGCTGTGTGTAGTTTTTCACCCTATAAATAATGCTGCAGTACCTTTTCTTTGCATATCTGAAAAATCCCATGGAAGTTATACTAGAAGTAGAATTACTGGCAAATTGAATCCTGGAAGCTCTCTTTTGTCTTCCCTGTTAAATCAGCCCAAGGTGTTTCATGTTACAACTTTGTGTGTGTGTGTGTGTGTGTGTGTGTGTGTGTGTGTGTGGTATTAGGGATTGAACCCAGGAGCACTTTACTACTGACCCCAGCCATTTTAATTTTTCATTTTGAGACAGGGTCTCTCTAAGTTGCCCAGGCTGGCCTTGAACTTTGATCCTCCTCCTTTAGCCTTCTAAGTCACTGGGGTTACAGGTGTGTGCCATCACACACAGCTTATGTTAGATCTTATAACACTGTTCAGTAACTACATTGACAAAAATTTTTATTTTTTCCTATATGGTGGTTCAATGGTGTGCAACTGGAGAAAAATATAATATGATGATGTTGCATTGTAATTATGATTTGGAAATATTTCATGGTGATGGTGATGATAGTGATAGTGATGATGATGATGATGATGATGATAATGGCTAACATTTATGGGTGGTTAATATGTGCTAGTCCTTTCTTTCAGTGTTTTATAGGTGTTAAGTTATTGGTACTATTATTGTCCCCTTTTGCACATGGGAAAGCTGAGGTACAGAGGGATTAAATTGATTATCCAAGGTAAATGACTGAGCTAGGATTCAAAGCCAATATTTTTGGCTACTGGCACATACCCTTAACCTGGAAGAACATGTCCCTACCTGGAAGTAATCAAGTGGTTTAAAGTCCTTACCTCCCACATACAGAGGGTTCATTACACAGCAGTGCCTAAGCTGGAGGGGAGATGGTCACTGTGTTGTTCACTGCTGACTTCCTGCTCTCCTTTCCCCCAGTTTCTTCTCCTCCTTTCCAGTTCTGTACATGCCTGGGTGTGGATAAGGCAGAAGCCAAACTGCAAAGCACCCAATTCTGTATCTGAGAAGGAAGAGCAATATATATCAGGTTATTCTCAGGAAGCTCCTTATTCAGGGAAGGAGGAGGAAATAAATGAAAAAATAAAAATAAAAACAACAATAACAAAAACCCCACCGATTTGGTGTTTTGTTTCCATTTTTTGTTTATTTGTTTTTTTTTTTTTTACTGGGAATTGAACCCCAGGCCACTTTACCACCAAGCTACATCCTCACCCCTTTTATTTTTTTTATTTTGAGGAAGGATATTGCTATGTTGCTGAGGCTGGCCTTGATCTTGTGATCCTCCTGCCTTAGTCTCCCCCATCTCTGGAATTACAGGCATGTACCACTGCTGCAGACTCAATTTTTTAAATCAATTGTTGGAGCGTTAGGCTTGTCTAATTAGAAGTAACATTTCCCTTCCACTTTTCACAAATTCCATTTCAAGAGGTTCTCAGCTCATGTGTTGGTATAATGCCAAATGTGAGCTGTGAAACAGGAGTTACTAGAGATGATTGTAGTTGTGAATTCTGGAGGAGGTAACTAATCATTTTTGCTACTATCCACTGCAGATTGCCTTGGTTACGAATGGCATCCAAACAACTGTTCAACTTAGATGGTTGTAGCAGCGCCTCGTTGTGTACAGTGTGTTGCTGAAGTTCTGATTAATAGCCATTTTCTTTTGTCCCATTTCCCTGAGTTTACTTAAAACAAAACGGGTGTTACTAGAGACTCCCAGGGCACTTAGGTCAAGTGGACTGGTGCTGCAGTGAAACACAACACGACACAGCACCTGCAACCAAAAAAGCAAACACAGCAGCAAATCCATCCTGCTTCACCTTTTTACCTTGCCAGGTTCCTCTTAGGACAACCCAGTAAGAGGATTTGCTTCTGTTCACACAATGGCTCAAGACAGAAATCTGTAGAACTGCAGATAGTGTCAGAAGTGAACTCGTGGGGAAAAAAGGAACCACAGAACCTTTTAGAGAATGTTACCAGAGTAGACTGATCCCAGGGACTTAGATCTCTGCAGCGGGGGACTCTGGAATAGGCAGACATACACTTTCTACATCTGTTCTGCCCATACCTGAGCATTGTACCAGGCTCGTGGAGGTGAGCTAACATGCTGTATTCAAGTGAGTTCTGTTGAGTTGGAGTGGATGGGGTAGTAACAGGTAGAATTAGGGATGCTTGCTTTCTTTGTTTTGAGGTAGTCTCCTCACAGTAATTATAATGGTAATAATAATGATAGTTAACATTTATGAAGTGTTTACTAGGGGTCAGGCCCTGTTTCCAAGCACTTGACAAGCAATATTTCCCTTAATTCTCATGACATTTTATATTTGTTTATTTTATTTTATTTTCAGTACTGAGGATTGAACCCAGAGGCATTCTACCACTGAACCACATCCCCAGCCCTTTTTATCTAGAGACAGGGTCTGGCTAAGTTGCTGAGACTAGCCTTGAACTGACCCTCCTGCTTCAGCCTTCAGAATTGATGAAGTGGGTATTCTCAATACTTCCAGTTTACAGAGAAGGAAGCTGAGGTTAAATAATTTTCCCAGGGTTATAAAAGTAGCATGTAGTAGGATTAAAACCCAGAGAGTCGGACTCCAGAGCCATTCACTATTTTACTGTCCCTCAAATTGGGTATTTTAGGAGCCAAATTTTCTGTGAGAGGTATATCTACGTAACATCCTGAAGAAATGTTAAAATTCGGTTTGCACCATAACAAATATATATCTGTTAACAGAGGATATATTTGTATCAGTAAGTTGTATATATTTTCACTCTATACTGTGAGGCTAGTTTGAGCAGTCTTTTTCAGGGGGTACTTGGGATTAAACCCAGGGGCACTTAACCATTGATCCATAAATTCCCAGCCCTTTTTATTTGTATTTTTTTTTTTTTATTTTGAGACAGGGTCTCGTTAAGTTGCTTAGGACCTCATCAAGTTGCTAAGGCTGGCCTTGAACTTGTGATCCTCTTGCCTTATCCTCCTGAGCTGCTAGATTATAGACATGCACCACTGTGCCAGGATCATAATTAGTGAAATATTTTAAAACTTTTATTGAAGGTTAACATATGTACCAGAAAAGTACATATCATATGTGCTATGGTTTGAATCTTAAATATCCCCCAAAAGCTCATGTGTTGAAGGCTGGAATCCAATTGATGGCACTATTGAGAGGTAGTAGAAACTTAGGATGTGATGCCTAGTTGAAGGAGTGGGTCACTGGGGACACTCTTGAAGGGGATATTAAAACCCTAACTCTTTCCTCTCTCTGTTTCCTGGTTGCTATAAGCAGCTTTGCTGTACCACATGCTTCCTACCATGATGTTCTGCCTTGCCACAGGCCCAAAAGAAATAAAACAAGTGAATATGAAATAAAACCTCTGAAACTGTGAACCAAAATAAACCTTTTCTCAGGTATTTAGTCACAGCAATAGAAGTTAACGCAATGTATATATTGCTTTCTGAATTGCCTTTATTTATTTATTTGTTTATTTATTTATTTATTTATTGTTACTAGGAGTTGAACTCAGGGGCACTTGAACATTAAGCCACATCCCCAGCCCTATTTTGTATTTTATTTAGAAACAGGGTCTCACTGAGTTCCTTAGTGCCTCACTTTGTGTGTGGTGCTAGGGATCGAACCCAGGGTCTTGTGCATGCAAGACAAGCACTCTACCAATTGAGCTATATCCCCAGCCCACAGTACCTCAGTTTTTGCTGAGGGTAGCTTTGAACTCTTATCCTCCTTCCTCAGTCTCCTGAGCCACTGGGATTATAGGCATGTGCCATTGTGTCCAGTGCTTCCTGAATTTTTATGAACTGGAATATACTCATTCATCCATCTCCCAGCACAAGAATCAGAATATCACCAGCACCCAAGAAACTTCATCCAGTCTCTCCTTCCTTTGGGGATAACCTCTATCCTGACTTCTGAGACCACAGGTTACTTAGCAAAGGGAAGTTTTTAGTGTTGGAAAATTATCAAATTTCATGAAGAAGAAGCACTTTCCCTGAGTGTCTCTGTGAACGCTAATTGACCCAGGTACTCAGAAGCCCTAATAGCTAAAAGGTAAAGAGCCAATATCATATTAGAATATAAATCTCAAAAAATAGAAATAAAAGAGATTAATCACTGCATTCAGTCTTCTTGAGGTCACATCAAGGTGGTCAATCCACTGCCTTTATTGTAGAGCTCCAGAGCATATTTTTAAAAAATAGGGAGAATGAGAAGAGATTGAGCAGGAGGGTGGCATGCACTTATCTAAGCATATGTGTACACAAAGCAACAGGCAATTTTAAGGGGTTTTTGGTGGGGTTTTTGGTTATTGTTACCAGGGAGTGAATACACAGGCACGTAGCCACTGAACCACATCCCAGCCCTTCTTTATATTTTATTTAGAGACAAGGTCTTGCTAAATTTCTTAGGGCCTAGCTAAGTTGCTAAGACTGTCTTTGAACTCATGCTCCTCCTGCCTCAGCCTCCCTAGCCACTGATATTATAGGCATGCACCAGTGCTCCTGGTTTGTGATGGGGTTTTATATAAGGATAAGAACATGCAAAATGCCTTCTAAGGTTCAGGCATTAGATATATTGCTATAAACTGAAGCCTTTGAACCTGCCTTCTAAGATCTCTCACAGGGAATTGGGGAGTGGGGTAATGACCCCATTATTACAGGTGGTCCTGCCCCCAGTACTCTTCAAATGGACCAGAAGTAGACATCTGACTCAAGGCAGTCTTGTTCCATGCTTTCCTCCAGGAACTTGTCACTGGAATGAAAGGGTGCCAGTTAGTGTGCACTGGTCTCTTACACTAAGGGCATATGAACTCAACAGCTATGTTAGTGTGCCATTGGCAAGAAGCAGCCAGAGCACCAGATTGCAGAGAGGTAGAAGGAAGTAGATGTGCTAGGAGACCAGAGAAGACGAGAGAGAAAAAAATAGAGGAGGACAGGAGTCCAATGCTGGCTTGGCTTCTGCTCGTTTTCTTACTTCCTGTTCAACCCATTATGAGACCGAGCTGTGCCTCTTTTCCTAGGGCTCCACTAGATGCTTCTAAACCTTTATACTATAACCATCACCACTATTCTGACAATGCTGGCTTGCAGGGCTTCTGTTACTTGCTGTTACAGCTACAGTGGCTGTGGAACATGTCACTCCAAAATTGAGTGGCATAAACAAGAATAACACTTATTTTATTACAAATCTGTCATCTGAGCAAGGCAGAGCATGGGCAGCTTGTTTCCATTTCAACTTGGGTTCAGCTGAGACACCTTGGAGGTGGGGGTGCGGAGGACTGATTGTCTGAATTTTCACTTATACACACCTGGTTTCTGCCCTGGGGAGACTCTAGTAGTTGGTGGCTGAATAGAACAACTCTTTTCTTTTTGTGGTATTGGGGATCACACCCAGTGGTACTTTACCCCTGAGCTATCCCTAGCCCTTTTTATTTTTTATTTTTTTCATTTTGAGATGGGGTCTTGCTCTTATATTAAAGCTGGTTTTGAACTTGCAGTTTTCCTGCCTTCTATCTCCTCCCAGGTGAACTAATGGAGTATCCAGTCATCAATGGCTATATTTCCTAATTCTACCTGTAATATTAAATGATAAATCATATTAAAAATAATAAATTTATGAATATAGGGGCAGCTTGAATAGTAGGTGTATGTATATTTATCTGTGTTAGTGTGTGTGTGTATGTGTGTGTGTGTATGTGTGTATGTGTGTGCGTGCGACTAATGTATGTATATGTGGTATGGGAATTGAACCCAGGACACTGTACCACTAAGCTACATCCCCAGCTACTTTTATTATTTATTTTGAGACAGGATATCAACAAGTTGCCCATGCTGGCCTCAAACTTACCATCTCCTGCCTTAGCCTCCTAAATCACTGGGATTATATGCATGTACCACCAAGCCAAGCAGTAGGTATATTTTGGATTCTGTACATCTAATGATGTTCTGGTAAATGTTAAATAATTGGTTTTCCAAGGAAAGAAAGCCCCAATTTGAACTCATTCACCAAGTTCTGTGGTGTAAATATTTCTACCATGGTTAATTTAGGCTACCCACTTAGCGTATAGAATGCAGAGTAGGAAGGAGATACACACAGCTCTGAGATATATGAACCAGTCCTGCATACTACTGTACAATTTCTGGAAAGCTAGTTGGGTAATACCTGGATGAACCTTGTTACAATACTAGTAGAAACAGGGATAATACATTTTATTGGCAAGGTATATGGCAGTGACATTTAATGCCCATTGAATCTCCATCTACTCCCCCATAATTTTTATTGGCTAATAGACTAGGAACAGAGATGTAAATATTTAGAAGTCAATATGCAACCTCCTCCAGTACTGCCTTCCTTGCTGCTGCAGTTAAGGAGGTCATGTGTTTCTCATGGGGCAGATACAAAATGTTGGAGCCTGTATCAAAATGGTTCCATGAATGTCTGTGTGGAATCCAATTCTCATTCACCCACACTGAATGTGCACTATGCTTTGGTTATCTGTTGCTACCTATGATATGCCATCTATCTTAGTCCATTTTCTGTTGTTACAACAAAACACCTGAAGCTGGATTCTTTGTAAAGAAGAGATTTGCTTAGCTCATATTTGTCAAGGTTGCAGATCATGGTGCTGATATCTGTTCAACTCTGGTGAGAGTCTCACGAAAAATAGCATCACAATGTGGCAAGGTGTAAATGGTGCATACACATGAGGGAGAGGGATTCAGGGGAGGTTATAACTTCCCTTCCAAGCTCCTTTATAACAACCTATTTTATATAATAAGGAACCAACTGGGGTTCCTTGAGAACTACATTAATACCTTCAAGGGCAGTGTTTCCAATGACCTGATGCTCTTTGTTCCATCTCAAGGTTAAAGATTAAACCACCTCAACTCCACCCCACTGTGAACCACAAAGTTTCAACACAGGAATCTTTGGGGGATATGCACATTCTATATCCAAACCAAAACATGGTCCCAAACAAATAGTTTAAAACAACAATTCACTGTTATCTCTACAATTCTGTGAGTCAGCTAGGCTCAGCTAGGAAGTTTTGCTGCTCTTAGGGTCTCTTGTGTGGCTGTAGTCAGATGGTGGCTGGGTCTGCAGTCCTCAGGGATCTTGACTTGGCTTGAACTAAAGATGGCTTCTTTACCTATGTCTGGAACCTTACTTATGCTTTTCAAACATAGAGTTTCATTCTCCAGGCATCTCTGCATGGCCTCTCTTTCCAATAAGGATGGTTGGACTTCTTATATCATGAAAATGCCAAGATTTCCTAAGCTTAAGCTGGGAACTGTCACAAGTGTGACTTTGACCACATTTTCTTGGTTAAAGTGAGTCATGAGATCAGAGACAGAGTGGGAGGTAACTATAAAGGAAGGATTACCAGGAGGTAAGCTAATCAGGATGCTTGGAGCTGATGGTCACATACCACAGGTAAGAAATAAAGCATTGTTATGTTAAGTCACTTAGATTTCAGGGTTAATTTGTTCTCTTGGCAAAAAAAACCTAGCATAATCTGACTAATCCAGAAATTATTAGTACAATTCTGTTTGTATTAGTGAAGATAAGCTAAGTTGTCCTGAGAAAAACAAATCCCCAGATCTCAGTGGCTTAGCATGTGGTCTCCTGGGGGTGTCTGATGACTGTTCAGGACTGCTGCCTGTCAGTGGTGCCTGGGATCCAGGCTGCTTACATTTTGTTAGTACGCCATTCAGAAGAGGTGGCTTCCACCTTAGAGGAGGAGGAGGAAGGAAAACATGGACCTTCTGCACAACTATAGGCAGGCTGGAGAATTGGGGGAAGCATGGGGTCATTTGATGATTAGTAAATGTCCCTGCACTAAAGTTACGTGGCATTCTTGGCCTGTGTTAGGGTTCAGATCTTAAACCAAAGTTGCATGTGCTATAGACATAATCACCAGCCTGTGACACTATTGGGACGTGGTGGAACATTCACTGTGTGGGAGCAGTAGAAGGAAGTTAGGTCACTGGGGACTGTGCCCTTAAAGGGGATATTGGGACCATGGCTCCTTCCCCTGTCTCTCTTTTTTCTGGCTGCTACGATGTAGAGCACTCCCTGCCCTGATGTTCTGTTTTGCCACAAGTCCAAGTGACCATGGACTGAGACCTCTCAAAATCAATCTCTCCCCCTTTCTCATGTGTTTCACAGCAATGGAAAGCTAACCCAGACTCTCTCTTTTCTCCATTCTCTGTACCTCATCCCCTCTAAAAGAAATATAAAAGAAAGAGAAATAGAGAGGAAGGAAAGGAGAGAGGGACGAAGAAAGATTGAAGGAAGATGGAGGGAAAGAATGAAGCAGGAAAGAAGGAGAACAGAAATAAGACCATAAAGAATTTATAAGATATAAAATATGACTACTAAAACTATTAACAAAAATTAATAAGTACTAAGTACTATTAAACAGAAACCATTAACAGAAAACTATAATAGGAGAGGCTTTCACCATCTGAAATCTTTTTTTTTTTTTCTTTATAATCAGCAGTGATAAGGAAACTAAACCAGATTGAGTGATATCACACTGGTGGTGCGAAGGCAAACAAGGGGGAAAGAAGTGATTGAAGAGCACTCCAGAAAGCTGGGTGCATTCACATCAGTGGGGCCTGATTACATGCATCCCAGGATATCTAAGGAATTGGCAGATGTAATTGCAAGACTCTCAGCTTTATGTTAGACATGGAAGGTGGGATAGGAGGTCTTAACAAGCAGAATTGACAGATTGAGTACCTGGTTTTTTAAAACAGAGAAAGGGACACCCGTGGTAATTATATATTACTCAGCTTATCTTAGATACCTGGGAAGATACAAGAACAAATCATCAAACTATCAATTTGCAACCAACCAGAAGAATACAAGGTACTGGGTAGTAATCAATGTGATTTTTTTGAAGTGCAAAATTATGCCAGACCAACTTAATTTTGTCTGTGATGGAGTGATGAGCCTGGCAGTAGAAGAGAAAACAACATCTACAATTGGACTCCAGTAAGGGGTGTGTGTGTGTGTTGGGGTGGGGTGGGGGGGTTAGATTCTATCCCTTGGCATGTTTCAGTATCAATTGTCTGAGAGGATGCTACCTAGAACAACAATTGGGTAGTCATGAATCTGGGTGAGGTACTCAAAATGGTAGAAACAAAGATTCTGCTCCCAGTTAATAGTAATAATTACTACAATTTTAATTAATGGATGTGACTAAAGAAGTATTACCAACAGAGTGGAGGGGACTGAGGGGGAGGGGAGGGGAGAGGACAAGGGGAAATACTAGGGATCAAAATCTACTAAACTATGCTATGTTTCTGTATGTAGACACCACAGTGAACCGTGTGTGTGTGTGTGTGTTTATAATGCACTAATTAAAATAATAAAAATTAAAATAATAATAGAAGGGAGATCAGTAAAGTTCATCAATCTAATCGGTGGGAGGAAGGAGGAGAGAGAAAGGGGAGGTACTGGGTAATGATATATATAATATATAACGTGCATGCACAAATATGACATAATGAATCCCACTATAATTTAATCATAATTCACAAAAAAAGATGACAATACTGATGAAGATGTTGAAGGGGAAATACCATTTTCTCCCATTTATGGAGAACATGAAAGAAAATAGGAGACAATAAAAGCTAATCATCTAAGAGATCCAACAGCTAAATAATAGGAGATTCAGAAATGGAGATCAGATACAAAGGTGTAAGGGACATTATTAGAGAATCATTTAAGAAAAATTCCCAGAAAAGGACACACATACTTACCTCCAGAGAGCCCCCTATGTGCCAGTCATGATAAATGGGGACAATAACATGAACACAACTTTTAGAACTCTAAAAATAAACCCAAGTCAGCCCAGTATCACAAGCCTCTAATTTCAGCTATTCCAGAGGCTGAGGGACAAATTTGAGGCCACTCTGGGCAACTTAGTTGAGACCCTGTCTCAAAATAATAAATAAAAGGAATTGGGGTTATAGCTCAGTAGTAAAGGATCCCTGGATTTAATCCCCAGTACCACAATCATTCAATCATTTCCTAAAAGCTTCCTGAAAGAAAAATTAGTCCACCCATAAAAGAATGTTAAATTAAGAATCCACATTCTCCTTAATATCTCTGGTTGCTACAATATAATAAAGTGGTCCTTGCAGTTCTAGGAGAAATTGAATTTGAAACAAATTTGCATATCCAACCCACTTAACAACCAAATGTGAGGGTAGAGTGCAGGCATCTCACACAAACCAGAACTTCGGAAAAAAACTTACTTCCTAGAATCCCTTTATGTTATTTGAATATGTGCTGCAACAGAATAAATTAATTCAAGAAAAAAGATAGCAAAGAGCCGGTCATAGTGGAGCACACCTGTAATCCCAGCAGCTCAGGAGGCTGAGGCAGGAGGATCACAAGTTCAAAGCCAGCCTCAGCAAAAGTAAGGCACTAAGCAACTCAGTGAGACCTTGTCTCTAAATAAAATACAAAATAGGGCTGGTGATGTTACTCAGTAGTTGAGTGTCCCTGAGTTCAATCCTCGGTACCCCCTCCCCACAAAAAAGCAGCAAGGGAGCTTCCTAAATCAGGAAAGGAGTATAATAAAATCATCCTTGTAGGAGTAGGAGGATAAAGAGCTCCAAAGAGAAAATCTCTGGGACAAAAGAGATCTCCATGCAGTCTGTAGTGTGATTAAGTGAACAACAACAGCAACAATGAAAACTTTTTAGCATAAGATAAAGCACATATTTAGTCAATACAAAGGGCATTTAACAGGTTTGGGGTATAGCTCGATGGTAGAGTGCTTGTATAGCATGTGGAAGGCCCTGGATTCAGTTTGAGCACTACCAAAAAAAAAAAAAAAAAACAATTAAGAATTCCAGGAAAAACAAAAAGCTAACTGAGGAGAATGTTTTGATCCAAATTTGAAAAAAAAAAAATACCATGTTATACGATTTTCAGTAATTTACAGATTATAAGAAAAAGATGAGTATGTGATGATATTATTTTTCTTTGCATAGATAAGGGGTATGATACTGCCCTCAGAGAAAAAGAAATTACATTTCTAACATACTACCTCACTGGGATGTGCACAGTATTGATGTAGTCTTAATAAGTTAAGTACTCTGGTTGGGTTTTTGTCTTTTTACTAGTCACCATGTTGTACATTAGATGTACAGAATTTATTCATCTTATAACTGAATGTTTTGTGCCTTTTGACCAACATCTGTTACAATCAACCTCAGATAAAAACAAAGCAGATCTTGGTTATTTTTTTTTTAAAGAGGCAAGTATTAATCTTCAGAATATAAAAATGGAGTACCTGACAAAAAGCAAGAAGTAAAAAGTTAAAAAATATATATATGCACACACGCACGCATACACACACACACACACACACAGAAGGGAGTTGAACATTGTGGCGAAAACCTCAGCTACATGGGAGGCTGAGTCAGGAGGATCACAAGTTAGAGGCCAGTCAGCAAGTTAAGTAGACCCTGTCTCACAATTAAAATTTAAAAAAAAAAAAAAGTTTATTTAAAGGGCTTGGAGTATAGCTAAATGTTAAAGCCCTTTCCTAGCATGAGCAGGTTAGAGGTCCTTGGTTCAATCCCAAGTACCACAAGAAAATATGCACAATGAAAAAGAAATAGTATCACTGATTCCTGCAACTTGTCTAATCAGAAGTCAAGACACTGATTCCAGCTCTGAAATGAGAAATTGAGTATGACCTGCTATTTAAATTTATAAGGATAACCAAAACAAAACTTGAAATTAATGATGTAACTGCTCAATACTGGGAGGAATAAGATAATATAAATAAGCTAAATTCTTATCTTTTATACCTAGAGGTCATTACACAACCAAGATATTAGAAAGAGGAATGACTTTCCAAACATCTTGTATATTCAAAGCATGCACAATCATGAACACTTCTTCATAGGCATCCCTGTGCGATTGTGGAGGTGTGATACCAGAACACCGGTGTAAACAGTCTCTGTAGCCTGAGAATACATTATGGGGCTGATGATCTTGCAGTCATCCCATTTTCCATGCTCAGTTAGAGCAATATATTTACAAACTTAGAGTTATGCCTACTTGAATGCTCTTTTAAATTTTCTCAGGATTATCTCTAATACTTCAGAGTACTCTATCCAAAATTAATGGTATGGTACATGGTCATGCATTATAAAAGTGTTTCATTATATCTAACTTCTGTTCCAAAAGAATATATTCTAAGGGTTGGGTTTTTGCTTCCACTGCATGAGAGTTTGGATGACCTTGTTATAGGATGAAAGCTATTTTCAAGATTATAACTGTAAAAATTAAAATCTCAACATAAAATTCACTTGAATCACTTCTAGATTTAAATTTCAGTAACATTTGAGTGACATCAAGTAAAACCCTGCTATATCTCCATAAGTGGGCTCCAAAAACTCCAAACTCCTAATGTGTGAGGCCAATTTAGTAAAAAGTTAATCAAATGACCAAGGTGATTCCGCTGTGTGAGTACGGGAGTCAATCACCAAATTTATCATGTTCAAAGTCTCGTTTTCAAGCAGCATGCTATTCCAAGTAGTTCTTTTTTTTTTTTTTTTTTTTTAGAGAGAGAGAGAATTTTAATATTTATTTTTTAATTATCGACGGACACAACATCTTTGTTTGTATGTGGTGCTGAGGATCGAACCCGGGCCGCACGCACGCTAGGCGAGCGCGCTACCTCTTGAGCCACATCCCCAGCCCCCAAGTAGTTTTAATGTACGTGATTTTTTGTTTTTGTTTGTTTCATTGTTATTGTTATTTTAAAATTCTAGGGATTGAACCCAGGGTCTCACACATGCTAGGCAAGTGCTCTATCACTGAGCTATATTCCCAGGCTCCCAGTTTTCTTTTGGTTATCAGCTGAAGTGACATGACACATAGCCACACAGATAGATGCAGCTGCCATTCACACTGCCTGCTAACTTCAAAATTATGCAATTCTTGATACTCTTGGCAGGAGTTAAACCATTTTAAATTTTGCACAAAATAGGAACTTTTTAAAATAGGCTAATTACTCTATTTCAAATATTCATTATTCTAATGTATCTAAAATATGAGCATATTTTAAAAGAGCAATATTTATTAAAAATTTTTGTTGGATGGGAAATTTCTTTACAACCAGAAGACCTAAGAGCAGAAATGTTTAAGAGAGTCTTCTTAGGAATCTGGGCATGGTGGCTCACACCTGTAATCCCAACTACTCTGGAGACTGAGGCAAGAGGATCCCACTTTAGAGACTATCTCAAATTAAAATTCTAAAAAGGACTGCGGAATGTAGCCCAGTGGTAGAATACTTATCTGGCATGTTTGAGATCCTGGCTTCAATTCCAGAGTTGAGATCAGAGGTAGAAATGAGTCATAACAAATTTCTCTGCCATTTCCTGTATAGCATTTAATTTATTACAAGTAATTTTATTACTGAACTACAATAAGCATTGTTTATCATATCATAGACGATATGCCTCTCTTACCATTTCTATTCTGGTCCATGCAACATTTGCAAAAAAAAAAAGGCAGATTTTAAGGTTCCAAACACAATCCTCTTGAACTTGATCCCTTTCGCTGGGGCCCAGGAACCTGAATTGGGACCACTGGTTTAAGTATGGATCTTGCCAAAGGCTAGTTTCTATAGTCTCTTCATCCATATTTCAGGATTAAGCTTCTCGTGTGACTGCCACACACTGTGTTGCCTTCTGTGGTATTTACCATATCCCTTCATCCCTCCTTAAAATTTCTTTATCATTAATATAAAAAAATGACTTAGGAAAATATTTGTTCTTGAGGAGCTAAGAGATAACAGGATAAGTAAATGCCTGCCTCCCTCTCTTTCCTCCTATCCCCCGACCCCATATGGTCCTACAGTTCTTTTCAAGATTACTTAAAGTATGCCACTTCTTAAACGTATAATAGCTAAGAAAACCTGTTGAATTTTAAAATTCTTAACAGTGACTGGTTTCTTCATTATACAGGGAGAAGCATTTTGAGAATGTCTTTGTATCTTGTTTTGGTGGGGATCATTTTTTCTCATTGCTGTGACTGCAGGAATATTGATCTCAGCGTTACTCTGACCATTAATGAAATATGATGGCAATAAGCAAAGACACGCACCTCTAGCCTCCTGGGAGCTTAATCTTCTGTTACAACGTTTGCATTTGTAAGTCAACACCTGTGTAATCTATATCCTAACTATTTGTTATTCTCCTTTAATTACATATCGGTAGTGATCCATTTGCAGGCTGAGAGCAACCAACTGAAGAGTCAAAGAGATTATTAAAATATTGACTTTAAATTAAAAGACCAAAAAGGAAACAAGACTGAGTTTATTCCTACCTGTTCCAGTACCCGTTCAGGGACAGTTATTCCCTTTCATATCAAGAAAAGTTTTCAAGAATTGTGCAAGAAGCCCCCATACACCCCTTACATTCATAATTATTTATATCTTGTCCAGTTTCTCTCTATAGGTATCCATAGTACAAGTTTATAATTTTTTTAAGGTATTGGGGATTGAACACAGGGGTGATTTTGCACTGAGCAACATCTCCAGCCCTTTTAATTTTTTTTTTTTTTTTTTTTAATTTTGGAGACAGAGTCTTGTTTAATTGCTGAGGCTGGCCTCTAACTTCCAATTCTCCTGTCTCAGCTTTCCATTAACTGGGATTGCAGGCATGTGCCACTATGTATAGTCCAAATTTAAGTTCAGATTTTCTCAAATGTCCCAATAATTAATTACTACTTTTCCTGCAGTTCAGGTTCTAATGCAGATGAATACATTATATTGAGTTGCCATGTCTCCTTTTATCTGCAAAAATTTCTCAATATATTTTTTTTATTTGACAGTTTTTAATGTCATTGGGCTATTTTTCTGTAGACCAGTGATTTTTTTTTCTTCCTCTTCTCTTTTTTTCAGAAGGTCCTTCATTCCAGGTTTGATTGAGGTTTAAACTTATGTATTTGGGGCATGCCTTCTAAACTTATTAGTTGATGTTTTACTGTAAGAAGAGCTTTCCCTTCTCTATCCATTTACTTATTTAAGAAAGAGTAATATTTATTTAAGAACTTATTGGGTTATAGCTATTTCTCTCACTTTTTCTCCCACATTTTTTAGTAGTGCATTACAATTACATATAATAATGGGATTCATTGTTCCATATTTGTACAGCATTACTCTCATTTTTAATTTTCCCTCAAATTTTCCCAGATTTGGCCAGTGGGTGGCCCCTCCAACCTGGCTTGTCTTTTTGATATGTTTTCAGGATTGTATGAAGCATCACCTTTGTGTACAACAGTATTTTCTCTGCTCCATCCCTGGAATTAGTCCTTTCTTCAGTGAGCTCCTGGTAAACTTTGTTAAGAAAATGAAGTTACTAAGGGTCTGGCTTAGTGGTGGAATGCTTGCTTAATTATGCACAAGTCCCTAGGTTCAATTCTGACACTTTGTGCATGTGTGTGCATGTGCACGCACACACACAAAGTGAAATTAACTTCTTTACCTGCACCTTTTTTCCTTTTCACCTTTTCATAATCTGTCTTGTGAGGCCCTAGTGTGATCACAATTTTTTGTGTCTCTAGTTAGTGAGGACATTCTTTTTTTTTAATATACCTTTATTTTATTTATTTATTTTTATATGGTGCTGAGGATCGAACCCAGGGCCTCACACAGTCCAGGTGAGTGTTCTAGCACTGAGTGCACAACCCCAGACCTAGTGAGGACATTCTGACACAGGTTGATTATCCCTTATCCAATTTGCTTGGCACTAGAAGTATTTCACATTTCAGATTGTTTTTATTTTAGGTTTTGGAATATTGGCATATACATAATGAGATATCTTGGGGATGAGACTCAAGTGTAAACATAAAATTCATTTATGTTTCATATGCACCTTATTATACACATAGCCTGAAGATATATATATTTTTTCTTTTTTCTGATACTGAAAAATGAACCCAGGAGTACTCTAACACTGGGCTACACCCCTGGTGCTGTTTGTTTGTTTGTTTATTTATTTGGAGATGGATCTCTTAAAATTGCTAGACTGGCCTTTAACTTGCCATCCTCCTGCCTTAGTTTCCCAGGTTGCTGGTATTACGAGTGTGTGTCACCATACTTGGTCTAATTTTTTTTTTCCAGTACTAGAGGTTGAACCCAGAACTTCATGCATGGTAGGCAGGCATTCTACCACTGAGCTATATCCCTAGCCCCTAGAAGACAATTTTGTACAATATTTTTAGTGTTCCTTTGTTTTGACTACAACTTGTCACATGAGGTGAGGTTTGGAATTTTCCACTGTGGCATCATGTGGCTACTCAAGAAGTTTTGGAGTTTAGAGCATTTTGGATTTCTGACTTTTGGATTAGGGATGCCCAATCTATATAATTATTTACCTTAAAACTGTTTCGGAATGATTGCATTACCTTTCTTAAAGACGTTTGCATTTTAAAAGAGGAAGCCAATTAGAAAACAATGCTCAACATATAAAAATTAATCCCACACTGTAAAGGACTTCATGCAAAGGAGACTTAGATCACAGAGTCAAATACCCCAGTCAAACATCTCCAGCCCCCTGCCTCAAGAGCCCTGGCAGTTTGCATAACTGAAGAAGAGCCATTGGTGTCAGACACCAGGGAGTGGTCCAGACTGGGCTAAACAGGAGGGTGCAGGCCCACTTCATACCTGGCATTCAAATAAAAAACAAAGTTGAACATCCAGCAGATCAAGCAGAACTTGTTTGTAATTTTTATTTACTAGAGGGTCTCCTGTTAATGACTTTTGTGTTAGTGTTTTATTTCAGAAAATATGAAACATACAAAAAAGCTGAAAGAATAGTGCCATGAACATATGTATTTTCCAAATTCACCAATTTGTTAACAATTTTGTTCTCTCTCTCTCTCTCTCTACACACACACACACACACACACACACACATGTTTTTCTGAACCATTTGAAAGTTACAGACATCATGCTTTATTCCAGATAATTTAACATACATTTTTAAAGAATCAGTACATTCTCATAGGTAGCCATAATATCATTATCACACCTATCTTAGGTGACTCAAAAATATTAGCAACAATCCCATAGAGCTATATGGCATCTCTTATATATTTAGATTTCCTCAATTATTATAAGAATGATTTGTACTTTCCCAGGGATTGAACCCAGGGCTTTGTACATGCTAAGCAAGTTCTCTACCACTGAGCTACATCCCCAGCCCCTGACATTGAGTTTTGAAGAATCCAGGTTAATTGTCCTATACATTATCCAATATTTTGTGTTTGTCTGATTGTTTCCCTATAGTATCATTTAACATGTTTCTGTCTTACCTGTTTTTACTGTATCCAAAGTAAAGTCTTTGATTAGATTAATGTTAGATATTTTTGGCAAAAATGCTTTATAGATGGAGTTGTACTATTATGAGTTTTTTACAAAGATCACTTGTTACTTGTGCATAAGAAATAAACTTGTATTTGTATTATATAGCACATTATTGAGATACAGTCGGGGGGGAAAAAAAACTAGCAACAGAAAAAGCATGAGTTTTGCCAGCAGATTTGAATGCCTGGTCTGTACTCACTAGCAGTGTGACCAAATAAATTAACCCCAGTAGATTAATTTCTCACAAAAGATCAGAGAAGACAGAGTCACCCCTGGGAACCTTCATGAAATGCACATGTGTGCCCCTCTACTCTATATCCTGGCACTTTTTTACAATTGGGACTTTTTCCTGGTACTTCTCATGCTGGTTCCCTCCCCCTGCACCCCAGAATTAAATGCTAACAATTCTCCAAGTGTCCTCATCCAAGAAACTTGGAAAATCTCTACCTTGGAGGGTTACGAGAATTGAAGATTAGTATATGTGTAAAGTACACATAATAAATGTGTAAAGTACATAGCAGGGAGTCTGTCATGTAATAACATGCTCAATATACCATCAGTGTTATTTTCAGTACCAAGATATTTGATTTAAAAGAAAAGATGGAACTTGAAATAGGACAAGGAAGTGGTATTGTATGAAGAGAAGACTATTCAGTTTCTAAGTTGGTTACTTCAAAAGCCTTCCAAGAGTGTTTGTGCTTATGCTGCAACCTCAATAAGTGTTCATCTGGGACAATGCTATGACACTATAATCATTTACACTTATGCAGCCCTTTACAGTTTACGAAGCACATTCACAATTCATCATCATGTTTGATATGCACCATCTTTCACAGAGATCAGATGTTCTTAATGCTAACCCAAGGACACAGAGTAATAGGTGGGGGAGCTCAAATTGGGAGTTCTGATGGGAGAACAGACTTCTTTTTGCTGAAAATGTGCAGCTTGGAACAGACACCAAATGTCTCCTCTCTAAATTCCTAACCTAGGGACACTTTCCTTATGGTGTAGGTTACTGAGAGGGTTAGTTAATGCTCTTTGAGTCTGTTTCAGTTACAGCCCCTCATCTGTCATGTTTTATCTGCTTTGGTGACGTTTCCTATTCTGTTGTGTGTTGTCAATCAGAAGGCTTTATTTAGTTTGTTCTTTTTCTTTTTGCTAACAGAAAAGGACTGGTTAATAATCCTGAATTAACACTGTCACATGCAGCTATAGTTTGGATCAGGAATTTCCTCAGAGACCCATGTGTTGAGGGCTTGGTCGTTAGCCTTTGTAACTATCAGGAGGTGAGGGAACTTTTATTAGGTGGGGCCTAGTGGAAGGAAGTTAGGTCTTTGGGGGGTGTGCCCTTGAAAGGTAAATGGGACCTGGCCCCTTCTTCTCTCTGCTTCTGGCTGCCATGAGGTTGACAGGCCTCCCTGTTACACCCTTCTGCCATGATGTGATACTACAGGCCCAAAGCAACAGGGCCAAGCAACCTTGGACTGAAACTTCTGAAACCCCAGGTTTCAAAATAAACCTTTCTTCCCTTCAGGTTGATTTAGCTCAGGTTTTTGTCATAGCAGTAGAAAGCTGACTAGCACACATGCATACTAAAAATGGATTTAGACCTCTTCATTGGATTAACTTCCTTGCTCAAATTGTGTAGCATTTAATTCAGCAAATTAATCAATCAGTGAGTGTGTCTGTGGTTGTGGCTTAGTGGTTGAGTGCTTACCTAGCACATGTGGGGCACTGGGCTCGATCCTGAGCACCACATAAAAATAAGTAAATAAAATAAAGGTATTGTGTTCATCTACAACTAAAAATATTATTTAAAAAAATCAGTGAAAGAATTGGTTTTTGAAGGGGTTAGGATTGAATCAAAGTTGACCTTGATAATTTTTGCCTGGTTATGTCCAGCTCTTTCTTTGAATAAGAAAATTACTGTTATTTTATATTAAAAAAAACTGATTATTTTGGTTTAGTGAACTATTAGTGTAGCACAAAACATCTTAAAGGGCCAAGTGTGGTGGTGCACACCTGTGATGCCAGCAACTCCGAATTTAATCCTTAGTACCACCAAAAAAACTAAAGAATTTACAGAGTATAACTTAGTCTTTATTACCCAGTTCTGGAAAATTTCCAAATTCTTCTATTATTTATCCTTTGTACATATGATATTTAGAACTGTATTGCTTACCTTCCAAATAGTTTTGAATTCTAGTTATCATTTTTGCTAATGGTATCTATACGTCTATTAATCATGATATGTTAGCATAACTCTATGATGTCAAGAGAACAGATTCATCTCTCAGCCTGGTAGAAGTTGCTGACATTTACTTTGCTGTCCAGTGGATGTTACTTTTGTAAATGTTCCAAGTGCACCTAAAAAGTTTTTCTGTAGATGCTGGTGGGAGAGTTCCTTTTGACAGTGGTGCCAAGTTTATGAACCTTGTTCAAATCTTCTATATTTATACTGATTAGCTTATTTTTTCTTAGTTTGAGAGTTTGCATCTTCCATCATGTGCTGAAAAAGGCATGTTAAAATCTCTCACTAGCCTGGTGTGATAGTGGATGCCTGTAATCCCAATGGCTCTAGGACGATGGCAAGTTCAAAGCCAGCCTCAGCTATTTACCAAGGACCTGTCTCAAAATAAAAAAAAATAGAAAGGACTGGGGATATGGTTCAGTGGTTAAGTGTTCCTGTGTTCAATCCCTGGTACAAAGAAAAAAAGAAAAAATAAAGAATAATCTCTCACTAAAAAGTATGACTTGGCTGGGTGTGGTAGTACAGGCCTGAAATCCCAGCAACTCAGGATGCTGAGACAGGAGGATCACAAGTTCAAAGCCAGTCTGGACAATTTAAGGAGACCCTCTCTCAAAAAATAAAAGGGCTTAGAATATAGCTCAGTGGTAGAGTACCCAGTAATCCCCCCCCAAAAAAAGATGCTTTTACATGCTTTACAAAACATATATTTATTTATTATAATTATAATTTTAGTGGCTACATAATATGCCATTAAGCAAATATACCATAATTTTTTAATCATCTTCTGTTAAACTTTTAGGTTATTTTTTTCTTTTTGTGGTATTGGAAATTGAAGTTAGGGTCTTGTGCATGCTAGGTAAGTGCTCTATCTACTGTGCTACTCCTTACCACTCCCCCCTGTTACTTTTTTTTTGAGACAGGGTATTACTAAGTTGATTAGGCTGGTCTCAAATTCTTGATCCTCCTGTCTCAGCCTCCTGAGTTGCTGGGATTACAGTGTACGCCAATGCATGCAGGTAATATTTAGTTATTTTCCTAAATGTTTGAAATATAGTCACATGCTACTAATGATGTTCTAGTCAACATCCGACCACCTATTTGATTGTGATCCCATAAGATTATCTTACAGCCTAGGTGTGTAGATGCATACCACCTAGGTTTGTGAATTATGTTCTGTGATGTTAGCACAACCACAAGATCACCTAATGATGTATTTTCAAGAACATATCCCTTTTTTAAGCAACACATAACTTTAATTAGTAATAACTGCAATTAATGTATTTTTGAAGAAATCTTAGTCTGTTTCTCATTTTACCCAAATTATAGACAGAGAAGTGAAATTTCTGAGTCTGAAGGTTTAACATCCTCTAAAGATTTCCAAGAAAGTGTTCCAAATTTTAAAAATTCCAGTGAGCCAAAGCTTACTATATTGGAATGGATGTCCTCTTCAAAGCAGAAGCAGCATGTGAGTCCTTGTGGACAGCCAGTTACCTACAGTGCATACTTGGTTTTGGGCCACCTATTGTAAAATCTGAGAATGCCAAATACTTTCCCAGGCTCTCTTAAAGGGAGGGCATTGGCATGTGACCTAGGATAGACCTTTCAGATTGACCCCAGTCTTTGGTGCAGCAAAGAAGCAGGCAGAAGGGGGAATCCATGTGTAATATGTCTGCAGTGCCAGCAGCTAAGTTCAGCCATTAGATCTAAACTTTGGTGGTGGCCACAATGTCCTTGCCAGAAGGGCTGGGCTTGATTTTGATTCTAACTAATGTCTACTTTTTTTTTCTTTCTTTTTCTCTCTTTCTCCTTCCTTCCCTTTATCTCTCTCTCTCCCTCCTTTCTATTTTTTGGTATTAGAGATTGAACCCAAGATAGCTAGACCACTGAGTTATATTCCAAGCCCTTTCTGTTTTGAGACAGGGTCTCACTCAGTTGCTGAGACTGGCCTCCACTTTTTGATCTTCCTACCTCAGCCTCCTGAGGCTCTAGGATTATAGGTGTGTACTATCATGCCTGGCTAATTTTTCTGATTCTTGCCCATTTACTCAGCCTGGTTGTCCTATCTTTCTGCTCTTCTGTCAAATCCAAACATATTTTAACAAATAACTTTTCTGTGGGACCTAGTTTGTGTTTAATTCTGTTGTTTCCAAGAAAGAATTTGACTAAATTTCCTTCGAGGGATTCTCACCCTGTGCTGCAGCACCTAGTTCATATGGCAGGAAAATTGGCATGCCAAGGGAGAGCTGGGGGAACAGAGAGGGCTTGGCAAGGAATTTGGCAGAACTGGGGCATTGGGAAGGATCCAGTTGAATAAACTGGGACAATATTGGAAGCTGTGGGTAAGAGTGTTTCCTAAGAAGGTGACATGTATAATGTTTGGGCACCAGGTCAGCAGAGTGATTCAAGAGTCCCAGCCCTTATAAGTATGTCACCAGGAACCAAATTCAGGAAGGTGACTAAATGTTAAGGCTCCACCTGGATGGTGAGCCAAGCAGCCTTGGTTGACATTGATGCTGGAGCTGAGAGTATACATGGGATAGAAGAGCAGCGGATGGTAAAGCTGTGGAGACTTGAAGGAGAAGCTGGCAATCATCATGAAAGTCATGGAAACCACTTTCGGAAATGCTTTTTGGCCATTTCTTCAGAACCAATTCCCAGGTAATACAACAGAATGTAGCCTCATTATGTAGGAGGTAAACTTCATTAGTTGGGTGTGTTTATTGTATGCCTATAATCCCAGCAACTCTGGAGGCTGAGGTAGGAGAATTGCAAGTTTGAGTTCAGCCTGAGCAATTTAGTGAGACCTTTTCTCAAAATAAAAAATAAAAAGGGCCAGGGATGTTGCTCAGTGGATAGGTTTCCACTGGGTTCAATTCCCAATACAAAAAGAAAAAAGAAAACCAAGATTGTACCAATGGAGATACTTAAGAGAACACTGGCAAGTCAGAGACAGTCTTTAGAATAACTATTTATTTAGCCTATTTGTGTTCCGCATGTTATACAAAATGCTTCACATCACTGTCTTATTTAAATCTCTCAATAATCCTGACAGGTAGGTATTAGTAACCCCATTTTGTGGATGATGGAACAGGCTGAGGAATTAATTATCAGATTAGATAGCAAATAAATGTCAAGGCAAGAGTTAAAACCTAGATCTGGTTTGCTCCAAAACACAGACTTCTTCTGTAGGCAGTGCTTATGGAGGACCCCAAAATACTTTAAACAGTCTCAGCATTAGTCCCTTCTCCTCTAGAGACTGCTCTCAAGGTGATATCATTCATCTGGCTGTATAAATCTGGATGATAAAAGTGACAAGGACTCTCTTCTTGACCAAACTTGGTTCAGGCTCCTTGAAGCCATGTCTCAAGGAGGCTTTGACCTTGGACTTCAGTGTGGGCCTGCATCACCCAGTTTTAACAAGAATCCTGTTAAGTCAGTTAAGAGAGAATCCCCACCCTCAATATTTGAAAACCCTTGGGTCTGTGATCACATCCCATCCTTTGCCCTTAGTATCAGATCACCTTGGTCGCCTTCAGCCTGAGTGCATGAAGCCCTGAAGCCCCCTCTTGGTAATATTCTACCCATCCACCTTCAAGCCTATCTTTAGTGATAAATCTCCATTTGTCCTTGATCTTTTTGGAATCAAACTGTCGCCACCCCTCGCCGGCAAGGGAAAACACGACACAGGATTCTTCTTTCAGCAGTTTATTCAGGCCTTGATTCAAGTATCATCTTCTAGTGACCCCCCGCCGAGCGCCCAAGCATAGCCTAATAAAGCTTACTTAAGTCCAATCCAAAGCTGCCAAGCGGGGTTTTCTCATAGGGTATTGAGGGACAGCACGCCAACTCTCCCAAATAAGGAGTTGTTTACCAAGATCCACAACGGAGACCGGCGCCATCTTCTAATGACGGCAGCGGTCTACAAACACGGCTCACCACATCAAACCAATTTTATATCAATGTTTCTTTAACCTTACTGCAGTATTTCCTGAATAAAATCTGTTTTTTACTACTCAAACTACTCTCCAGCTCTGGTTTTCTGTAACAGAAATCACTGTTAACATAAATGAAAGCCCTTTTGCGAAACACATCCACAAAGATTCTGCCCAAGTGCTGTGAAATCTTTGATTAAAGTCTTAAGAACAATGAAAAATAATAAACAGTAGATCTGAAAACAATTCAGGTACCAACACTTTCACTTTTATTTTTTGGTACTAGGAATTGAACCCAGGTGTGCTTTACATTGAGCTACACCCCCAGCCCTTTTAGTTATTTTTTAAAAACTTGAGACAGGGTCTTCATAAGTTGCTGAGGGTCTTGGTAAATTGCTAAGGCTGGCCTTGAACTTTGTAATCCTCCTGCTTCAGCCTCTTGAGTTGCTGGGATCACAAGTGGCTTCTCTGGCTTACATATCAGCAAAAGTATTTTCTTTTTTAAAAAATACCTTTATTTTATTTATTTATTTATTTTTTTTGAAGGAATGTATGTTTAATTTTTTTTTAAATTTTTATTGTTGGTTGTTCAAAACATTACATAGTTCTTGACATATCATATTTCACACTTTGATTCAAGTGGGTTATGAACTCCCATTTTTACCCCGTATACAGATTGCAGAATCACATCGGTTACACATCCACTGTTTTATTGCCATACTAGAGTCTGTTTTATATGGTGCTGAACCCAGCGCCTCACACATGCTGGGCAAGTGCTCTACCACTGATCTACAACTGCAGCCTCAACAAAAGTATTTTCTGCCTTATTTTGTATTTCATTTAGAGACAGGGTCTCGCTGAGTTGGTTAGTGCTTCACTGTTGGTGAGGCTGAGGCTTTGAACTCTTGATCCTCCTGCCTCAGCCTCCCTAGCCACTGGGTACACTCCCTGCCTGGCAGTAAAAGTATTTTCAATAATAAGAAGAAATAATAATCCTCAATGGCACTATGAAAAGGTAGCCTAGCTTGTATAACCTTAAATGAAGTTACTCTGTTTGGGCATGGTCCTTCCCCTCAGGGTACAGGAGAGCCAACTCATTTGTGGAGGATTCCTCTGGGCCTTTCTTTCTGTGATTGTTGATTCTCACCATCTAGATTGCATTTGGCTAACAACAGGTCAGTCTTATCACATGGAAAAGGAAGAAGGGGAAATGATAAGTTAATTTACACTTCTTCCACAGTGAGATGGTGAGGGAAGGATGACTGTGTGGAAGATAAGTGTATGTGAAGATTTCAGATTTTTAAAAAAAATAACCGCTAATCCTACACCTCCCAGACCCTTTCCTTGTGGGATTTTTTTTTCTTTCTTTCTTGGCCTGGCCAAGCTGGGGATGCCAGGCAGAGGTTGCTCAGCAGATCAAGTCTTCATCTGTTTTCTCCACCTTCTGTGGGACTCTGTCCCCTTTATCTCCCAGTCACTGACATGGTGGGAGATGTTGATGATGGTGCTGTGACGACTGAATATTTCCTTCAAGAAAAAGCAGTACCAAACAAACAAGCAAAAACTTCGAACTTCCTGACTGTGAACACTTAGGGGGGATTCCAAGGCCATTTTGAACCAGACAGCAACTGACATCTCTGCCACCATGTTGGGTGTGGGACTGGCGGTGGGTGGCAGGAGTGAAGGAAAGGCAGGGGAAGAGCCCAGCCTAGGGATCTTGGGTCGCTATTCCTTCTGCCAGTTGTTTCAGACATCCCAGCTTTCAGCCAGACAATCCCATAATGTCCCTGCACAGCATGCAAAAAACACTTCTTTTGTAAAAATAACTCCTTTGATTTCTCCCAGCCTTGGACCTTGTTTAGTTAGGGGCAATGACCAGGAGGCGAGTCATCTTGGTGGATTGAGGAGGAGACCACCCATGGCTTCCCCAGCTGCACTGCCTGTGGAGCAAAGAGTTCAGAAGCAACGGAGTTTTAAAAATATAATAAGAGAAAAAAAAGAATGAAAGACAGAGGACCTCTTTGAAAATCCTCTCTGTTTCCCACTATCTCCTATAGCAATTGCCCTTTCATTAGTGTGGAAATCCAACAATGTGGAGACTGAGGTTTTTTTTTTTTTTCCTTCTGCTTTCATTTGGCTTTAACCCTTGAGGCTAAACTGATGGTTAGCCACCTATCAAGGTTAGTTAAAGCTGAACTGGGAATCATCTTCTAGTTTATTAATTAGCTAAGGTACATTTTCATGTTCATCCTTTGAAGAGTAAGACAATAGCCGCATAGTGTTTTATTATTCAGAATCGCCTTGATTGCTGTTTCTAGATAGCCAGGTTCAGTTTTTTTAGGAATAAGGAGGAAATTTATTGAGAGGATATTGGATTTTTTTTCTTTTTTAAGGATTTTTAATACATATTTTTAGTTGTAGTTATACACAACACCTTTATTTATTTATTCATTTGTTTGTTTATTTAATGTGGTGCTAAGGATGGAACCCAGTGTCTCACAGGTGCTAAGCAAGTGCTCTACCACTAAGCTACAGCCCCAGCCCTGGAATCTTTTTTAAAACTGGGGATTGAACCCAGGAGTATACTACCACTAAGCTCCATTCTCAGTCTTTACCCTCCCCAACTTGAGAGAGAGAGAGAGAGAGAGGGTCTTGCTAAGTTGTCCAGGCCAGCCTCAAAACTATAGTCTTCTTCCTCAGCCTCCTGAGTCACTAGTGGCACTACCACATTCACATGGGGTATTTTAAGTGATAGAAGGAGAGGTTGAAAGTCAATCTATGTGAAAGACAAGAAGCAGGAATTGTGTGTGTGTGTGTGTGTGTGTGTGTGTGTGTTGGGGATTGAATTTAGGGCCTCATGTATACTAGGCAAACTCTCTACCATGGAGCTACATTTCTGCCCCCCCCCCCCGCCATACATTCAATAAAACAAAATAAAACTGGAATCAGAACTCTACCACCCGAATTCCGCCCCCCTCTCTCTTTGCAGTACTGGGGATTTAACCCAGGGGTGTTCTACTGAGCTACATCTCCAGCCCTTTTTATTTTTTATTTTGAGACAGGGTCTCACTGAGTTGCTCAGAATGGCCTTGAATTTGCAATCCTCCTGTTTTAGCTTCCCAAATCACTGGGATTATAGGCAAGCCCTACCACACCCTGCTGGGATTCCTTCCTTCTATGCCTACATCTTTATTCCTCTTGGCTGTCTGAGTCATTCTCCTTGTGGATCTTGAGATTCACCTACTGTGCATTAAAACATCAAAGAAGGACTGATTTTATTCCTTAATTCCAGATAGATAAATCTCAGGGGAGGATCTCTTTAGTGGGATTGGGGTCATATATAACATGGTGGCTCTCTCCATCTGAAGCACAAGGAGAAGTTCCAAGAAGGGGGTTTCTTTCTTGGAAGGAAGAATGGGTTCTGGTCAAACAAAATAATAGTGCTACATATGTAAAATAGGCTTGCACATGGACCAGAGAAGTGTTGCTTATCAATTTTGGCTATGTTGGCAATCAGGATCCTGACAAAGTTGGACATTTCCAGATATGTGTATATAACAAGAACTGTAGGATTTACTTATTCACTTATAACTGGGCCCACACTCTAAAGATAAAGCCAATATACAGAGTTTGCACTCTCTCTCTCTCTCTCATTATGTATATATAAAGAGAGAGAGAGAGAGAGAGAGAGAGAGAGAGAGAGAGAGAGAGAGAGAGAATTTAACCAAGGAGCACATAAGGACCGAACCACATCCCCAGCTCTTTTTAAATTTTTAAATTTTGAGACATGGTCTTGCTGAGTTGCTTAGGGCCTTGCTGAGTTGCTGAGGTTGGCTTTGAACTTGTGATCCTCCTGCCTCAGCCTCCTGAGCTGCTGGCATTATAGGCATACACCACTGCAACAGGATACCCTCATCTTTTTATAAGCCATAGTATGAGGGATTTTTCTGAGTTCCTCTAGTTTTTCCTCCCTAATAAAGCAGGGGCACTGCAAATTGGTATAGCTAAGGGGTTTTCCATGTTTGTTTGTACTGGGTTCTGTTCTTTATATTCTCCATTGTTTTTCTCTTATTTGGTTGGGTCTGAGGTGAAACATCCCCTTTTTACTTTTGGGCTCTTAATTCTGAGTCTTGCCTCACTAATTTTCCAAAAACACTATGTTCACTTGATTGAGTTTGTTCTGCCCACTCTCAAGGGGTCCTTTCTCCTGCTCAGGTGGCTGCTTCTTCAAGGACTGTGATGGTGGGTAGAATATTTAACACCCCTGAGGTACCTTCTCCCAATTGGTGTCCAAAGAACATGTTCATTTACTCCACTCAGCAGTGTTACCACAAAACCCCTCTCCACCACTCATCCTGTTGGACCCTCCCTGCCTACAAGAGATTACTGTTCATTAATTCATGCCTAACACCAAGTGGCTTACATTTGGTGCTATTGAACGTCTAAGAATAGGCACAGAGCCTGGAAGTAAGAAATGACAACTGCAAAATAGCTGAGTGGGAAAAATGAAGGAACACAGAGCAGGGAAGGCTTTTGATATTTTTTTCCTACAGTCATCTTTTATAGGTAAAATAAGATTAATCTTGATAATAAACTAAGAACAACTAACCATTTTGTACCTTTTACTTCTTGGTCTATTTCAGAATTTGTTTTATTAATTTCAGCAGGATTGCATCTCGATTAGGGCCACCTGTGTAAGACACTGTACTTCACATATTTGCAATCATGTTTGCATTTCTAAAGTTTTGCATTTCAAATCAGGCAACTAGTTTTAGCAAATATGCTTTCATTAACACATGACCATAATCAGGACATAAGACTATATACTAAAACAAATCCCCCAAATAGTCTTTGGGAATAATTTTTTTTTTGTTTTTTCTGTTTATAAGAATTGTGGGCAGGGCAAAGGTTGGCTCTATTTTGAAAATAGAATAATTCAGCATGTAGTTTAAAGTTAAAATTGCACCCTGTTATTTTTCTAATTGTATTCTAAATTCAAACACCCTGACTGGGCAAAGGAATGCTGGAATATTCCTAGCCATGATGATTACTGCACAACCCATGTCCTCCTCCCTTTGCTCCTGCTCCCTGGGATAGCAACTACAGCAAGCATTAGACATCACTTTCTCTCATACTATGTTTTCCAGGTTATTTGACTAAGCCATCTTCTAACTTGCTGTAAAGATTATCTCACAAATAAATTTTATGACTGTGATTTTATTTAATCTTTCTAACAGGTTTATGAGGTAAACATTCTAGGCCCACTTGCTATAAATGTCAGGGCTGGAATTTTTATCCTGACTTTTCTAAGTCAAGGACCTTTTACACTTCACTCATATTTCTCAAATTAGGGTTTGAACATCCTTGAAAGTCTGTAGTCATATTCTCAAGGGGCCTCAAGTTCTCCACAAGAATTTAATTTTGTGTTTTCATTTTGATGGCAAATAATAAGTGAATAGCAACATATTTGGTTCATTTGGGTGATCAGCTTAACGGAGAGCTGTCGCTTATTTACAGGGCTTGTATTTTTGTCTGTGTTAAGATTTTTATCGGTGCCAGGGAGTGCTATTGTGTTAGTCAGCCTTTTGTTACAGTGACCAAAATGCCTGACAAGAACAACTTAGAAGAGGAGAAGTTGACTTTGGCTCACAGGTGTAGAGATTCAGTCCATGGACAGTCGTTTCCATCAATGTAGACGGAGGTGAGGCAGAACATCATGGCAGAAGGGCAAGGTGGAGGAACACTGCTTGCCTCATGGTGGCCAGGAAGAGAAGAGAAAAAGAGAGAGACTGCAGGAGGAGGGCACGCCCCCCCATGACCCACCTCCTCCAGTCACGCCCACCAACCTATAGTTACCACCTGGTAAGTCCATTCAAACTAGGATGGACTGATTAGATTCCAGCTCTCACAGTCTAATGATTTCACCTCCGAACATTCCTGTATTAACACAGGAACTGTGGGGACACCTCATAATCAAACATAACAGCTCCTTTATTTGTCATAGACAAATGATTAAAAAGAGAGAATACACAAGCGGTTGATATGTGAATGTTGAGTTCTCACCAACTAAAGGCCAAATGACTTCATCACAGGATGTAAAAAGGAAGGTTCTGTGTGATTTAAATAGAGACAAACCATGGAAGCATTGAGTCATTGCAAAGCACACAGTTGGCAAATTAACTCGAAGAATCTGCATATTGGCAGTGAGCGCCACATTCACCCTGTGGGGTGGGGTGGCCATTCTGCATTTGTCCCATTAAATTAAAATTGTTCATTTGAATTTTATGAGTTTCCTGCATTTGTTGATCTACAAGTTCATTTTAGTTGTATTGTTGCATGGTGTCTGTATGCAAACATTCTTTTTAGCTAAGTCTATATACATTAAGAATATCATTATAATAAAAATCATTTAGATGACCTCAGAGGTCTGTGAGACTATCTTTCCCTCAAAGTGGTCCATAAATTATTTACATTTGAAAAACAGCACTACATAATATGTTAATTTTCCACAGAAGTTTGAGGACAGGAAACTAAATATGTGTTTTATGCACTTTATAGTTTACCCCTTTGTTCAGCTACCTGTGTGTGTTTGTGTGCATGTGAAAGTATTCATTTTATGTTGTGTCTTAATGTCTATAAGTAGCATAATAATGATAATTATTGACCCTCACTCTTACAGGTCTAGGAAGAGATAGAAAGACAGGCATGAAAAGATCCTTGCCTATAGGAGGTCAGGAATTTGATTTCTACTTCAAGGACTGTAGATAAGAAATTACTAAGGAACAATACAGGAGAATATGTAGGCAATACAAACATTCACAGTATAGATGCAATTTGTAGGATATAGGTACTTTCTGACTCACTAGGTTGAAGAGATTACAAAAAGAAACACTTGCAGAAAACTCTACAGTATAAGCATTCAGGGTGATGAAAAAGTCTTGCCTCCTTTGACAATCAAGCTTTCGGCCAAGAGTTAGAAGAATTCATGAAGATTGCTGCTCTTCTTTCTCTGTTTAAATATTTCTAACTTCTACTGTTCATTTGCCTGGCAGATATGCCTGGGAGAATCTCTCAAGTCTTACAGTGTAGGTTGGATTTTCTGGCTGATTGTGAGTCAGGGAGTGACTTGCTATCAACATGAGTAGAGAAAACTTTCTCTTTCAAAAAGTTCTGTGCATCGAATCACACCAACCAGAGAAGTAAACCTAACGAACATTACCTGTCAGCCTCAGCAGTCACTCAGCAGGCTAAATGGTGGAAAAGATGGGAGGAAGGTGGAGTCTTCTAATTGGGTGGTGCACATAGCAGAGGTTACTGGGGACGGAGAAGTGCATCATGTCACAGGGCCTGTGATGGTCTTAAAGGTCTATTTGGATGCGGGGCATTACTATTTTTGCAAACTGATTATAAGGGAGCCCTTTACATCTTAGCAGTTTTGTTGTGACTTTTAAATAAAAAAAAAAAAATCTAAGGAAAGAGGAAAATAATTGCAGAGGTTTTTAATAAAAATTCATTATAAATAAAATCCACAGGGCTGAGGATGAACTTCAGTGGGTCCCTCGAATATTGTAACATGATATGCCCACCCATGTAATTTATGGTCAAAATTCTTTTGTACATTCTTTTTCTTGGGGGGAGATGGGTAATGGGGATTGAACTCAGGGGCACTTGACCACTGAGCCACATCCCCAGCTCTATTTTGTATTTTATTTAGAGACAGGATCTCATTGAGTTGCTTAGCACCTCACTTTTGCTGAGGTTGGCTTTGAACTCGTGATCCTCCTTTCTCATCCTCCAGAGCTGCTGGGATTACAGGCATGCGCTATCACATCGGGTCTCTTTTATATATTCTAACAGACATTTCGTAATTTTCTCTTTTTCCTTTTGTTTTGAGACAGGGTTTTTTCCTGTAGTGTCCAGGCTTGTATAGGACTCACTCACAGGATCCTCCTGCCTCAGTTCCCTGAATGCTGGGATTATAAATACACTCCTAGCTTGGAATTTCCTTTTTTGAGTTAATTACTTGGACCAAAAAGTACAGTAGAACGTCATTGTTCAAAATGAGTTTGAAACCTGCCAACACTGTTGAATTAATCTGACTACATTTTTCCTGATATCTTACAAGCTGTGAATTCCTATTGGCTCAACATTCAAAATATTCCAGAACCCAGCTAATTCTTAACTACCTCTACTATTAGTTTCTTGGTCTAATCATCATTTCTAGTTGCCTGGTTGCAGCAGCAGCCTCCTCGCCCCTATCAACCTCCCAGAGGAGGCTGTTACAGCATAAATCAGCTCACTTGACTCCTCTATCCTCCACCTTCAAAGGCTCCTCATCTTATTCAGAGGAACTACCAAAGACCACACATGGCCAGCAAGGCACCATACAACGTGACCTGCCTTCCTGTTCTTCTTGAGCTTTGCTTTTCCCTCCCTCCCTTCCTTTCCTTCTTTTCTTCTTCTTTCTTTCTTTCATTCATTTTTCTTTTTTTTTTTTTTTTTTTTGGTACTGGGAATTGAACCTAGGGGAATTTTACCATTGTGGTACATCCCCAGTCCTTTTTTAATTTTAATTTTTTAATTTTGAGACAGGATCTTGTTAGGTTGCTGAGGATGGCCTTGAACTTGTGATCCTCTTGTTTCAGTACCCCTAGTCGTTAGGATTACAGGTGAGTGCCACCTCAGCCCTTAGAGATTCTGCCTTGTGTTTTCCATTTTGTGTCCTCCACTTCAGCCACACTGGCTTCCCTTTGTTTCTTGAACAAAACTGGCTTGTTCCTGCCTCAGGACCTTCGCACTTGTCTGTTCCCACTGCTTAGAAAGCTCTGCCCAAGGTACCCTATGTACTCCTCACTTGGTTCAAGTCTTTTCTACCATTACTTTGTCAATGATATCTTCCCTGATTACCCTCTGTAAAATTGCAATCCTTAACTCCTTTTCCTTTTCTCAGTTTCATTTTTCCCACATGACTTATCATCTTCAAATACACTATTGCTTTCCCCTCCCCCATACTGGGGATTGTACCCAAGGCCTCACACATGCCAGGCAACCACTCTACCACTGAGCCACATCCCCAGTCCCAAAACACACTATTTAAATTAATATAGAAAGAATGAAAATATCATTTATTGTCTAATTACCTAGAGGATTTTTAAATTTATATATCCTGCTGGGTGTGGGGGTGCATGCCTATAATTCTCATGACTTGGGAGGCTGAGGCAGGAGGATTGCAAGTTTGAGGCCAATCTGGGCAATTTAGCAAGACTTTGTCTAAAAAAAAAATAAAAAAAGCTGGGGATGTAGCTTAGTGGTAAATTGCCCCTAGGTTCTGTCCCCAGTACCATGAATAAATAAATAAATATTTTCTTTTGATCTTATATTATATGCATAATTTTGTGTCCTAATTTTCGTCGCTTTATATATAATCAGCTTTGTTACAAAGTAGCACACAATCTTACTATTATTATTTTAAATTACTATTTTACCATTACTTTGCCTTTTTGGAGTATGCCAATTATTTGCTGTTATAAATAACACCGTGATGAATATCTTTATGCTTGAAATTATTCCCTTAAGAGATATTCAAGGAGGTAATATTCCTAAGTTAGTCCCTTAAATGGGTGGTGTTTAGGTTTTTAATTCGTAATGCTAACTTACTTTTAAAAAATGCTTATAAAAATGTGTCATTCAAACAGCAACATTTGAAGGGTTTGAAACAAATTTTTTAATGAAACTTTAACAGATATTAAAATTTCATATCTGTACTTTGTGATAATAAAAGAAGCCCAAACTAATTATGGTTCTATTTTACAGCCAGAGTGATCAAAGATAGGGAAGAGGAAGGATTTAGGCAGATGGGTCCCAAACATCTTTTGGTTTATGGCTCCTCTTCTGTTTTGTAGGGTCTGCTGAGGCTTTGTTCTCTCTAGAGAGCTGAGGATATTACCATGGAATGAAAATAAAAATCAGTGATCGCTGGGCACAGTGGCACACACCTGGAATCCCAGCAACTCAGGAGACCGAGGCAGGAGGATTGAAAGTTCAAGGCCAGCCTCAACAATTTAGTGAGGCCCTAAGCAACTTAGACCCTGTGTCTAAATTTAAAAATCTCTAAAGAAAAAATGAAAGGGCTTAGAATGTGGTTTAGTGGTGAAGCACCCCTGGGTTTAATCTACAGTGACAAAAACAAAACAAAAACAGAGGCTATAGCTCTGAAAATATTTGCTATCTTTTTGCCCTTGGTCAAAGTATTTTGCATTGAAATTTCCTGTCTAAAAAATAGACACAATGATACCAACACCTAGACTTCATATAAAAGGATGGATTTGGGTATTTAATACTTCTTACATAGCCAATGATACATAAGTATAAAGAACTTTATTATGCCAATTACTGATTAATAATATCTAAGTGGAAAATACCCCAGGTAAGGATAATTGTTTGGCTGAAAGAATTCCAATTCTAAATTCTACTGCTTCCTCATTTTAATTAAAGTACAGAAATATATGAATTCTCTAGAGCATGCCTGAGAGCAGACAATAGTCTACAGGGTGTCTCCTAAGGAAGGATTATTGGTTTTTTCATTCTTCACATTATTGAGAAAACTGAAAAATGTTAGCCTGTGAAATGATTTTTATCCATGAGAAGAAGGTGGGAGAAATAAAAATGAGAAACCAGTAATAGTTGTCTTTAGGGAGGGAATAACTTAGAAATAGGGATGAAGAGAGACTTTTTTTTTTTTTTGTGGTGGAGAACTAGGGATTGAACTCAGAGGTACTTTACCACTGACCTATGTCTTCAGGCCCACCCCCTTTTTTTTGACACAGGGACTCTCTAAGTTGCTGAGGCTAGCCTCAAACTTGCAATCCTCCTGCCCCAGTCTCCCAAATCTCTGGGATTACAAGAATGTGCCACTGCACCCAGCTAAGAAAGACTTTGTCTTCACTTCTGTACATTTTGAATTTTGTAACAAACAATGCTACATGTGCAAGAATGCACCAGTCAATAGCAGCAGCAACAGGTATGTGCTATGTCTCATAACACTGCCATGAGGTCCTACCTCTGTGGTCTGTGCTATGCAACATGATCCCTAGTACTGAGCACTATGGTAAAATCCCATTAATTAGGTTATGACTGTTAAGAAATTTTATGATGAAAATAGCAATGTAAAGAACTGTTTTTAATTATCCTGGAAGTTGCCTTAAATTTATTTAATCAAATACATCTTGAAGAACTTTCACGTGCTAGGTGTTAGGTTAGATGCAGCTCTGGACAAGGCAGACACTTTGCTCATGGAGCTGATAGCAGGATGAAGAAATAATTATGTGTGTGGTGGGTATTATGATAGACATTCAAGATGCTTTAGGGACATGGAACAAGGGGCACTTTCTCTGCTTTGGGGGATTATGAAAGGACTTCCTGATTTATGAGGGAGAGTACCTATTATCTGGTGATATCATGAGGTAGGAACTAGAGAAGAGGGTAGGAGAACAGTATGTGCTATTAGACCAGTGTCTAGACCTGCTCTATCTTATAAGGTAATCACTAGATACAAACAGGTACCAAGTTCTTGAAATGGGGCTAGTCTGGATTGAGGTAGTCCTTAAATGTAAAACACACACAGGACTTAGTTCACATACTATCACATAATGTCTTATGTTGATCATATATTTAAAATGGTGCTATAGTTTAGATCCGGAATGTCCCCCAAAGACCTAAGTGTTAGGGGTTTGGTGGCGAACCCCTGGTGTTCTTCAAAGGTGCTCCAACCTTTAGGAGGTGGGACCTAGTGGAGAAAGTCAAGTCAGTGGTGCTGTGCTCGTTCTTGCAGGAGTTTCGGGACCCTGGCCTCTTCCTGTCTCTCTTTGTTTATATTCTCCCTGGTTCCTCACTCCCTTTCTGCTTCCCAGGTACCATGAGGTAAGCACTTTGACTCTACCATGCCTTTCTATCATGATGCTCTCTGGCTGAAAGCAATGGAGTTGGCCAACCATGGACTGAACCTCTGAAACTGTGAGCCCAAAATAAACTTTTCCTCCTCTAAGTAGTCCACACCCCCCCCCCCGCCTGCGCAGATATTTTGGTCACAAAAACAAAAAGCTGATCAATACATGGAGAAATTGAGGGAGGGGGTCCAAGATATAATTCTAAGGAAGGGAAATATTTCAGTGGTGAATAACAGAGAGTGAACTGATACAGGAGACTAAAGGAACATCCAGTGGAAGGCAAAGGGCGAGAGTGTTTCAAGGAGGAAGTTATGGTCAATAGCAGAATCTGCTGCTTAGAACATAAGCATAGTAGATATCCATTGGCGATGGTGACCTGGACAGCACTGGTAACCTTGGAAACCAGACTGAAGTGGGCAGAATCATGAATAGCATAGGTGAAGTGGAGGCTGTAGATGGGAACAACTCAACTCCTTCATGAAATTTTTCAGGTCCAATCATGTAGCTCGAGTTGGATGTAGGACAGACAGATAGATGATAGAATTTTTTAAAATGAGATATAGCGAGCCAATGGACAGGCTGGAAGAGAAGTTGAAGTTAAAGGAGAAGGAGCGATGGAGGATAATGGATGTCATTGAGTCTGTGAGAGGCAGGAGAAGAAGGAATTAGAAGTCAAGAGGTGGGCTTTAGGTAGGAGTAGAACACCACTTCCTTTATAATAGGAGGAAAGGCAGGATATTTACTGAACACTTGCTATTGGCAAATAACAAGGAACATGGTCCCAATCTTCAGGGAGCTGCAATCTGGTTGGAGTGGCAAGACATTGCAACCATAACAAAAAAATAATAATAACTGTCTGTGCTAAGCCTACAGGCAATGAGTGCTGTAGTATTTCAGACAAGAGCAAGATTAACTCCTGATGCTGTGATCAAGGGAGTTTTCATGAGAAGTGGCATTTGATTTAGGACTTGAAAGCAGAGTAGGATTTTACTAGCTGGGGATATAAGTGGTAAAAGGAAATAAAGGAGAAAGAAAATGCATTTCATGTAGAGGGGCTGGCATGCATGTAGGACTTAAGAACTATATTTCAATCAGTTTCTCCTTTTGCAAGGAAACAATTTTTTTCTTGGTCTGTACTATGATTGAACATAGCAATTTAGAGGAATAAAGAAACTTTAGATACAGATTATTTTTATCAAATGTCCTTATTTATCAGGGAGTAGTGGCATGTGTCTGTAATCCCAGCTACTCAGGAGGCTGAAGCAGGAGGATTGCAAATTTGAGGCAAGTCTGGACAACATAGCTGACCCTAGCTCAAAAAAAAAAAAAAAATTCTTATTTTTCTAGGTATGAAAACTGAAGCACTAAGAAATGAAAGTGACTATTAAAAGTCACAAAATGGGTATGTGAGAGAGTGGGCTCTGGTTCACAAATGTAGCTTCTACAATAACTGCAATAATGTTATTAGTATATTTAATGAAACTGTAGGATTTTATTGAATTACATCAGAGGTGTAATGGAGTAGAGACTGGATGAATTTCAGATTTTGAAAAATAAATACAGTTTTGTCATTAAAATAATCAGGGCAAGTCTAGCAAAGTTTTGCTTTGGAGATATTTCATTGCAACCTACATTAATGAAGATAATTGTTATTGGGAGATTGATGATCTCCTGAAATTCACCAGACTTATACTAGTTTCCTGTGTCTTGGCAAATTAAGCCCCAAGACCAAAAATGAATTTGAAGAAAAACCTATGTTAGTATAAATTTACAAAAGAGGAGGAAGACAGCAATGAGAAGGTATTAGTTTCCTATGGAAGCTTTAACAAATTACCAGACACTTAGTGGTTTAAAGCAAATTTATCTTCTTAGCGTTTTGAAGGTCAGAAGTACAACATAGATCTCACTGAGCTAAAATCAAGGTGTTAGCAATACACCTTGGAGACTGTGGAGTATGGTAGAGGTGGGGAATCTGCTCTCTGTCTTTTCTAGCTTCTAAAGGCTGCACTCTTTTTTTACTTTATGATTCCTTCCTACTTTTTTTTTTCTTTCAATTTTTAATTTTGAGACAGAGTCTCACTAAGTTATCCGGGCTGGCCTCAAACTCATGATCCTTGTGTCTCAGCCTCCGAAGTGGCTGGGATTACAGGTGCCGGCCAGTGTGTTTGGCTTCCTTCCTCCATCTTTATATCAGTAACACTTTGGCTCTCTAAGAAAGCTTGATCTACCTCTGACACACCTGGGGAAGGTTTTCTGCTTTTAAGAACTCGTGTGACTAGATTGGGTCCACCTGGATATACAATATACTGTCATCTCAAACTCCATACCATTAATCTCATCTGTAAAGTCCCTTTACCACATAAGGTAAGAAATTCACAGGTTCTAGAATTAGTACATGTGCATGTGGGGGAGGACATTAGTTTATTTATCACAAAGAAGGAGGCGAGGAAAAACATTTGTGGATTGTTAGGTAATTTACAGATAATTAGAAAATAATCATCAACAATGAATATACATTAATTAAAATGTAGCAAGTATCATTTCTTATTTGAGGAGTTACCAGGCAGACAGAACTGGGGAATGCCAGAGACAAATTTATCACTCTGGTTTTTCTCTTAGGATGTTCTTGTGGAAAGATGAAGCAATGTGTGTAAGATGTCAATGCAGTAAGCTCCATTCACAACTCATTAAACAACCGATGAAAAGTGGAAATAGATAAACCTTGATGAAGGTCCCAGTGAGTGGCTTTGTCCTTGATTCTTCTCTAATCACAGCATTATCAATATCTTGGATAAGGTGTATCAAAGGTTAGCTGTATCAAATCTACAGTTGATCTAAAATAGGATGAAAATTTACAGAAAATTTCAATCAACTGGGAGGATAAGATAAAAGCACATGAACTGCTACAATAGTAAATGTGAAATCTTAAATTTCAGGGAGAAAATCAGTTAAATGCAGAATTCATGATTCTGTGTTTGGTGTCCATTTATGTGGGAAAAAAAGATATATCTGTGAAAGTAAAAGTAAGGACATCTGTGAACAATTTCTGAGTAGTTACTGAGCTAAGTCTTTACCTACATCATGCATTTCTCTCTCTCTCTCTCTCTCTCTCTCTCTCTCTCTCACACACACACACACACAAAATCCATAAAGAAGTAATGATTATCTCTGTTCATAGATGAAGTTACGGTTCAGAAATGTGAAGCAACTTGTCCAGGATTACATCATCATCGATCAGAAAAACTTGGGTTAAATGCAAAACTATATTCATTTAACAAAATGAGCGAGGTGTTCTCAAAAGGCTAAGTAATTAATTGTAGCTGCGTGAGTGAAAGCAGTGTCCAGGTCCTTCGATAGCAGAGTGTCCAGGTTCAGGAAACATATGGGATATATTTTCCAGTTTGGGCTTTTCAATTTAAGAGGGGTTTTGACAAACTTCAGAGTGCATACAGGAATGTGACCAGGGTCCTGAATGGTCTGGTCACTAAGCCACATGAGGAGTAACAGCAAACTTGATATATCTCGCTTAAAAGAAACTTGGGGCCAGAGTGGACAGCACAAAAGCATAATCATTCCCTAAAAATATTTAAAGGCAGAACAATGTTTTCTGAAAGTCATGTAGAGGCAGATTTTCATTCAAGAGAACTTTATAATAGTGACCTTTGTCCTGAAGTCAGCTATCAAGGACAGATGTGGGATGAGTTCCTTGGAAAGAGCAGTGAAAGTGCTTTCGTCTTTGAAGTTAAGTGGTGCTTGTGGAACAGGTTCTCAATTTATGTCCATTGAACAAGTGACTTTTTGAGGAATCTTCTACAAGAAATTAGTGAGTTGAGAGGAAAGTTAGAAGTGATAAACTCTAAGGTTATTTCCTTACAAACAAACTTTGGGAGTTTTCTCTGATTTATATTTGTTATTGCAGCATTATAATTATATGTTACAGAGGGATTCATTGTTACATATTTGTACATTCATACAATATATCAATATAATTTGGAATTGAGATAACAGGGACACATCCCACAGCTGCTATATTTTTTTTTTCTTATTGACAAGTTAATGCAAAGTTGTAATAGCCTAACTCACACTTTCTTATGGCCTGAGTATCAACAGTAAAAGTCCTTCATATTTGCATTATGAATAGGTCTCTTCCTAACCTTATTGGCATTTTAATAGTTTTTGAGTGGTCCCCACTAATTTTTTCCTCCATTCTTACAGGATTGATTGGCTATGTCAGACAAAACCAATTGAGCCACTTTCTCCAAGCAAGTTGACAACATGAGGATATTGAGGGGTTTGTAACAACTATAACAACAACTACCTGAGTTAAGTAGAATTTATTGTCATTGTAACCTAGGCCATTAGTAAATCTTACAAAGTTCATTATAATATGAGATCATGCCACCTACAAGTAACCCATGTATACAGTTACTTATTAACCCTTTGGAAAATGTCTCACTGGAATTTAATTGGATTCCAAATTAATTTTCTATTGCAGTCATTATTGCTAATGGTCACCTAAGTACCTGAAATCTCTCCCATCAAGATTGTTCCTTTAATTTTAGGAGAAATCCGTTTATTTGAGAAAGGTAGTCTACTAAGGCAGTTGATAGAGTTAGTTTATCAGATTTGTTAGCCAATCTTTTCTTTCCTGGGAGGTCTTGTGCTTCACTCAGAATCTCTTTAGGAAACTGATGGCATTTCAAACTGAGTAATTGAGGATATTTTAGTAACAGGGCTGTTTACAAAGTTTAGGAAAAGCAGGAAGGGCTGGGACAGTGACAATGCCTCAGGCTAGTAACACTGGGGTGCAGGTTGGAGGGAGCAGGCAGTTACTGGCACCTGAAGCCATAGCTCTATGAAGAAGGCTCCCTAACAATTGCTGTGACATTTGGTGGAGGGATGGAGCAAGGAGTGACATGGAGAATAAATATCTGGCTTCACTCTTCTCTGTTATCTACTGCTGAACTAAACATGAACTAAACCCAAGCAAAACAGGAGGGTGAGGAAGCCCACTGGTACAATTAGTGATTTTATATATATATATATGTGTGTGTGTATGTATATACACACACACACACACACACACACACACACACACACACACACACACATATATATATATATGGAGAGAGAGAGAGAGAGACACCCATCTTCTGGAATGGGGTGGGAAAGGATCTGGAGGGGCAAAAAGAAGAGATTGCACACAATCTGTAGCAAAGTTAGTGTCCTCCTCAGAACACCATATTTGACCACCCTCTTATGTCAACTTTTCTCCTTGGGACATCTTATTTATGGTTTTTACTTCTTTCTGTATTCCTTAAACTGATGTCCAGAAAGTCCCCTGGACTTCCTTTAGGCAGCTCACACTCAATAAAACCTGAACAAAGTCATTAAAACTCATCATCTTTATGCCCCTTATCCAACATACTCCTCCACCTATATTCTGTATCTTAGTTCAGCTATTATGCCTGTAATCCCAGCAATTTGGCAGGCTGAGGCAGGATGATTGCAAATTTGAGGCCAGCCTCAGCAGCTTAGCAAGGCCCTGAGCAACTTGGTGAGACCCTGTCTCAAAAAAACAAACAAACAAACAAACAAAGGACTGGGGATGTGGCCAGATATCAGGGGCCCCTGGATGAGGTAAAGGCAAGTCAGTACTGGGGGAAAATTGATTATCCTGGTACCCAAGTCAGAAATCCAGGAGTCATTTTGTACCATAATTGTTTCCTCATCTGCAACATCCAATCACCAATTATGCTGTTTTATCTATATTTCTCCTCTAGCTTCTTTTTGTCCGTTTCTATACCCACTTTTCTGACTTAAATCATTAATACTTGTTGTATCTTTTCTTTTGGGCTCCAATTAATTTCCTCTTGAAACACTGACCCATATTACTGTCAGACTGTATGCTTAGGAGTGAAATGTTTTATTTATTTTTTTACTGGTGAAATATTTATTAAGAACTAGTATGTGCCAGATATTATGCTAAACACTGGAAATTTGGGAATGAATAGACATATTCTCTGCTTTCAGTTATAATCTCCCAGTTAGATAAGTACAGATTGATAGGTACAATGATAGAATTACAAATGAGGGACTTAGCTTATAATAGGAGTAAGGGTATTACATAAAACTCTTTGGAGCAACACCTAGGTTTAGCCCTCCAAAGACTAATAAGTGTTCAAGTAAAAGGAAGGAGAGGAGAGACAACCAGAAAAGAGATTTCAGACTATGAGGACAGCCTGGTGCAAGTTTTAGAATCAAGAGAGAGCATACAGATCTGGAAGGATTTGGAGTAATAGTGTAAATGAAGTAGAAAGTGAAATCAGTGGTCAGATAATGAAGAGTTCTGTTAAGTATTTTTATCTGGAAGATTATGGGGACTCCTGGAGGACTTTAAATTGAGGCTTAGCATGATCAAGTCTGTTTTGGAAGTATTATTCGTGTAGTTGTTTGGTGAATGGATTTCAAAGGGGGTAAGACTGAAGGCAAATTAGCCAGTTGTTAAAAGACTTCACTGAACTAAGGAAGTAGAGGCGGGTCTGGAGTGATCCAAAATATATTCAGGTGTGATTACTTATAAGTCACATTGAAAGTTGGAACCTAGAGGGTGAGGGAGAGAAAGGAATCTAGACTGATGTCTGGCACTCTGGCTTAGCAACTGGATGGACAGTGTTAATATTCACCAGGGTAGGGAATTCAGAAAGATGAGGTATAGGCAAGTCAGTTAATGAACCTGACTTGGGAAATGCTGACTTTGTGGTTCCTGTGGGCCATTCAAGTGGAGATGCTGAGCTGAGTGTTCATGTCTAGATTTTAAATTATGACAACAGATGGACTTCTCAAGGACTGTTGGAAGAAAGTAAGAACAAGTGTTCAATAAGTAGAAAAAAAAAAAATCTTCAGTCCTGAGGGAGAAGTCAACCTCTGAAGCAGTCCCCATTGTCTACTGAATCAAGCCCAAGTTCTTTTCTTTTTAACATTTTTTTGGTTGTTGTTGTTGTTATAAATGGACCCAATACCTTTATTTTATTTATTTATTTTTACGTGGTGCTGAGGATCGAAACCAGTGCCTCACACATGCTAAGGAAGCTTTCTACCGCTGAGCCACAACCCCAGCCCGCAAGTTCTTAATTTAAAACTTTCTCTCCAACTTTATCTCATGGCAATCTACAAATGACATTTTGAGCTCTACGAGTATGAAACTGCTGGTGGTTCTCCAGCATACTTGGGACTACTGGGTGTAACTTAAGGCTTCTAGGATATGGTTAGAGAAGGTAGGTCACTGGGGATGGACCCTGGATGGGTTTATCTTCTCCCCAGCCTCTTCTATGCTGCTCTCTCTCTCTGCTTCCCAGGTGCCATGGGCGGAAGCAGCTTTCCTTCCCTACAGTCTTCCGCCATGATGCTCTGCCTCACCTCAGGCCCACAGCAATGGAGCTGGCTGACCATGGACTGAGATCTCTGAAACCACGAGCCAAAGTAAACTTTTCCTCCTGTAATTAGTTTTTGTCAGGCATTTTGGTCACAAAAGTTTTCATCATCATAGTGATGAAAAACTAACACTCACCTATGGAAAGAAGAAGGGGGCAGGAAGGAGCAGGCTGACGGAGAAGACAAACTCTGACGCAAACTCAGCAACTGCTTCATCTGGCACTGAGAAGCCCTCTGGCACCAGGATGGCCTTTCAGAGTTATTGCAAATTAGAATGAAGTGGTCAGGCCTTTGTATCTGCCTTTACCAGTCAATGGCTATGCTATGGGCCACCCAGCAAGGGGTGAGGCATCTCTGCAGCTGAAGCAATAACTGTAGAGGCCAAGAGCACTCCCCGCAGCAGGGGCAGCACATCTATTTCTCAAAGGGGGATAAGGCAGTGCATTCCAGTGTTCACCACACACACTGCATTTTTTCCTTGAATTCCTAAGGCCAATCAGAGTATGTGACAGACAGCAGGCCAAATTTGAGGTTTGCAGGACAACTCAGGCTAGTAGAAAAATATTGTTTGTAGCATTTTTTAAAAATTAGCTTTCTATATTTAAAAATTGGAAGATTTTACATAAAAATCATCTTGATTTCTAGCTTTACCAGGGGCTCTTAACCACTGAGACACATTCCCACAATTTTTTTTTTTTTTAAATTTAGAAACAGTGTCTTCTTGTAAGTTGCTTAGGACCTCACTAAGTTGCTGGCTTTGAACTTGCAATTCTCCTGCCTCAGCCTCCTGAGCCACTGGGATTACAGGTGTGTGTCATGATGTCCAGTTCTAGCTTTACATGGGAAAAAAAAAAATGGCAACACTGGGTCTCTTTTTCAGATGCATAGTATGGGCTAGAGTGGGGTATTAGGCAGGCTGTGGTCTCTAGTTCTTCAGACGTATACCCTCTGAATGTGTTTATATTAACTATACTCCTTTGAGTTTGCTATCCTGTTAGTTATTAAAGAAATGTTTTTTAAACTAAACAAAAACTAATATCCTTGCATTATGCTTGTTTTATTTATTTAGTGCCAGGGATTGAACCCAGGGGCATTTAATCACTGAGCCACTTTCCCACCGAGCCACTTTTTTTTTTTTTTTTTTTGAGCCACTTTAAGAATTATTTTTTTATTTTTATTTATTTATTTATTTTTGGCGGGGGGAGAGAGTCTCACTAAGTTGCTGAGGCTGGTTTGGAATTTTTGATCCTCCGGCTTCAGCCTCCCTCCCAAGCCACTGGGAATACAGGCGTGCATCACCTAGCCCAGCTCTTGCTGTGGTTTTAATGTGGTTTGTTATCACCAAAATTCACACTGTGTCTAGGTACCTAATGTGGCAGTGTTGGGAGTTGGTGCCTTAAAGAATTGATTAGGTCATTGAGAGGGAATAGTGCTTTTCTTGAGAAAGTAACTTCTTGCTATCATCGGACTGGATTGATTACCATCTTTTTCTACACAGTCCTTCCATGGGCTGCTATTCCAGGAGGCTTTTACCAGAAGCTGATGACAGTATCATGTACTTGGACCTCCAGAACTGTGAGCTAAATAAAACTATCTTCTTTATAAGATCTCAGGCATTTTGCTATAGCAATGTAAAATAGCCTCAGATGCTTCTCAAGGAATACTCACGTATACAAATTTATTCAATTCTTAAAACCATGAAAATTAGATATCATTATAATCCCCATTTTATAAGTAAGGAAACTGAGTCCCAGAGTAGCTTAGTGATTGCCACAGGTATCTTGCCAGGAAGTAGTAGGATTATGACTCAAATGAGTTTTAAACGCTTTGGTCTTCCCACTGCGATGCCTGAGGGCTTGGAGATATTGCTGTGTCTGGAGATGTTGCTGCTGCAGGACTATCCAGTGGACCCTGATGTACACTCGTCTAGTCCAGGTAGGAAAGAAAACTTCTTAAATCAAAAATACTCAGGCAGAAATAAAATGGAAATTTTCTAAGCTAGCAGCTTTGGGAAGGGAAAGTATTCTTGAGGGACCTTGTTTTTTTGTTTATGTTTTCCCCGATGGTTTGAAAGGAGTAAAAAATGATTAGAGTTGCAAGGGAGAGTGGGAAACAAGACAAGGTTGCTGATCAAAGGGGAGAGCAAAATGGGAAAATGTAGCATTTCATACACAGCCACACATACACTGAAAATGTGTCCACAGCATGAGGTCACTGGTAACTGCCGAGCATGCGCCGGAGATAGATTGTTAAATGAGAGACAATATGGATGGAGCTGAGTTGTTTACCTGCCTCAAAAGGACAGAATTCTGAGAGGTGGAATGAAAAAAAAATTATTCAATTGACTATAAAATGAAAATATGATGGCTCCAGTGCCAGTATAGATCAGAACTTATTCATGTCATTACACTGAACTTGACCAGTCAAAAGGTTTGAATATGCCAGTTTACTATTTACTTTATTTTAAATAAAAATTCTGTTTTTTAAAAAATAAAATTGTCTTTTATTCAAAAGCTGGGAGATAAAGTTCTTGATGTCTCTAAAAAACATTTTAAAGTTTAATTTTTATGATTACAGACAGTTACTTCAGATAGGAGAGATTTAAGATACCTGGAAATAGAAATGAAGAATATAAAATGTATGTAATTTCAATTCCCATCACCTTGCATAAGTCACATGATAAAGTCTTACTACATTGTAATTTAGACTTCTATAGATTATTTAAAAGCAGAATTTAGGAATATTTTTTCCCATCAGTTTTTGAAAATATGATTGATCAAATGAGAATTTGGGGTTGAAGAAGGGACAGCTATTAAATGGATGATGTCCAATTGCAACTTCCTTAAGTTTCATTAGCTGAGGTAAATATGATACATTTAGATCATTTTTTAAATCACAGTCTATCTTAGGGATACATACATATTATGATGTACTGAATTGGTAAAACCCTTTATATGCTGAAGCCCAAACCCCCAATGTGACTACATTTGGACTTAGATATATATATATACATTTAGTTGTAGATGGACACACAATGTCTTTATTTATTTATTTTTTTATGTGGTTCGGAGGATCGAGCCCAGTGCTTCAAAAATGCAAGGCAAGCGCTTTGCCACTGAGCTACAGCTCCAGCCGTGGACTTAGAGCCTTTATGGAGATAAATAAAGTTAAATGAATCATAAGGATGGGGTCCTAAGCCTATATGACTTATGAAAGAAGAAGAGATATCATAGTGCCCCGCCCCCCTTTGTCTCTGCCCCCCCCAGCTCCCACACATATGCACACAGAGGAAAAACCACATGTGAATGCAGCAAGAAGAGGGCCATCTGCAAGCTAGGAAAAGTGGCATTTTGCTGAACTACTCTACTGACACCTGGATCCTGGACTCCAGTCTCCAGAATTCTAGTCTGTGGTATTTCCTTATGCAGCTTGAGCTGACTAATACACACCCATCTACAGTATTGTAAAAGAAAGAAGACATCCCTGGAGGTGATGAACACCATATTTTAAGCTAGAGCTGAACTTCAGGGTTAAGGAAGGAGAATATAAAAAGGTGAATGCACATGGGGATCTAAAACATTTCAGAGTGTTAAAAATAAGCATGCTCCAATTTCTACTAAAAATCTTTATTTGAAAACAAAACATACTTTAGCTTCTGTGTTTGAAATGGTAGAAACAGAGACCTAGTGGACAAAGCAAGTAGGAGACTGTCATCTTTGTGCAGATGAGAAATTATTGAGGTTCCAACTGAGGAGAGAAGTGGACACATTTCAAGACATTTTGCAGGTAGAGCTGAGTTGCTGATTGATTGGACACAGTGAGGGCAAGAGAAGAATAAAGGAAGTAACCAAGGTTTGGGGCCTGAGCAACTGGTTGCATGATTACTGAGGTGCAGACTTAATGGCTTTTGGCCACAAATTCTTCAGAGAGGGTTGCTGGTTTTCCAGAATTCTTTGCAGGGAGAAATGAAGCTAAAGTGAATGTTCTTCAAAAATACAAATAGGTGCTGGGATTGAGGCTCAGCGGTGGAACGCTTGCTTCACACGGGCGGGACCCGGGTTCAATCCTCAGCCCCACAGAAAAATAAAGGCATTGTGTTGTGTCCATCTACACCTAAAAAACAAATATTTAAAAAAATACAAATAAAAAGGAGAAAAAAATCATCAAATGAGATTCATTTATTCATAAAAGTACTATTTCCTACTAATACTATTAGTTCTAAGTTGGTCTTTCTGACGAGAAAGCAGCAGTTCTGTTATTGATTCTATTCAGTTGTGTGTAATAGTTACTAATTAGTAACGTTCAGATGATGACTGCCATTCTTTTCTGAAAGCTAAAGAGCCTGACAAAGACTACATTTCATGCATCTGTGTGTGTGTGTGTGTGTGTGTGTTTTACTGGGGATTAAACCGAGGCCCTGAATATGCTAGCCAAATGCTCTACCACTGAGCTACACCTGCAGCCCCTTTATTTTATATTTTGAGACAGGGTCTGATTAAGTTACCCAGACTGGCCTTCAGCTTACGATCCTCCTCCTTCAGCCTCCAGAATTGCTGGGATTACAGATGTGCACCACCACCACAGCTGGCATTCCTTCTATTTTTAACCAGAGGAAGAATATAAGCGTACCTTCAAGACCAAGTTTTTTCCTACCGAAGAACTTTTGGGATTGTTCTAATGTGCAGGTTTCATACAGTAGTTAGATCTTTTCATCTCACCCTGTGGAAGAGGAGTGGCTAATACCTACCATAGGTTCTGCCATGCTACTTTCCAGGCCATATTTGCCTTTGCTCAAATCCGTTTTAACACAGAGCTATAGGGAGCTCTAGGGGCTCAGGGCACACCCTCAACCCTATGAGGGTTGATCACTGAGCCTGCTGACACGAGCTGACTATGGACAGATTAATAGAAAAAAGGTGCACAAAGTTATCAACATACAGGCACACCAAGTGACAAATTGAGACTTGAGGATGCACCAGATGGCTGAAGCCTTCCTACTCTTTTCATAGGGGAGAGGGAAGCGGAACTTGGAGAGCTCCACTTAATGGGAGAGCAAATGATTTTTAAGGAAGGTGAGTGGGCTCTGGGTGTAGCGTCAACTCTAGTCTTTCCTCCTGCAAGTTAATCTTCTGGGATCCAGCCTTTATGTACACAGGGAAACTTCAGAGAGAGCCCCTTCCTAGGAGGGAAAGAGGATGGAGGGACAGAGGGTCAGGGGAAGGCCAGAGAGACCCTGGGGCTGCTGCTTTGGTTCAGCATGCCAAAGTGCCAGGATTTGGGGTATCAATTCCTAAGCCCTACCCAACCAGTAGCAATCATTCAGTGTTTAGTAATCACTTAGTTCAGGAGGGCTGTTATAACAATTTACCTCAAACTGGGTGGTTTAAGCAACAGAAATTTATTTTCTCACAGTTCAGGAGGATGGACATCCAAAATCAGGGTGTCAGCAGGTTTGGTTATTTTTTCCTGAGGCCTTCCTCCTTGACTTTCGATGGCTAACTGCTCATGGTCCTCGTTTGTCCTCTTCTCTGTGCACACATATCCCTGGTGTCTCCTCTTGTAAGGGAATGAGTGAGGTTGGATGAGGGCCCAGCCTCAGGGCCTCCTAATCATGTCTTTAAATGCCCTACCTCCAAACAAGTCATGCCCTCAGTACTATGGTGTAGGGCTTCATTATATGAACTTTGGAGGGATATATTTCAGTCCATAACCTTCTGATACCTATTTTCTGTCTCAGCCACAATGTATGCTTCCAATACTTTCAGGAAAAATATAGAGTATAATCTATTAAGAACAAACTGCAAATGTTTGTGTACCTCTGGATGGGCGTATACTGCTTTAAGCATTAGGTCTTATTGCATGATGCTGCTTTCAGGTGGCCTCCTGTGCTTTGGGGGTACTGTGGGAAGAGATGCCCAGAGTGAGCAACATTCCTCTAAAGGAGTTGAGGAATGGGTTCTCAGGGGAATTAGTGTCAAGTCATCAATGCAACCCAAACCGTAAGCCAGAAAGGAACTGCCCTCAAACTCTGAGCCATTGCCAATATGCTTGGGAGGGTTTCTCTGCTTCCCTAGCCTAGAAGGGAAAACCAGGATTATAAAATTTAAAGAATTTGAGCCACAATGATTCTTACTGGAAAATATTGCAAACACATTCATACACACATATTGCACGGACATGTAATAGCAATCATCTTTCAACAGTTTATTGTTTGTGGAGAATGACAATAATACCCCCGCCTTTTGTTTGGTATTGAGATTGAACTAAGGGGCACTGCACCGCTGACCTACATCCCCAGTCCTTTTTATTTTGTTATTTTGAGGTTGGTTCTTACCACGATGCTTAGGGTCTTGCTAAGTTGTCCAGGCTGGCCTAGAATTTGGGATCCTCTTGTTTCAGCCTCCTGAGTTGCTGGGATTAAGTGTGTGTGCCACCGCGTCTGGCTAACAGTAACACTTTATCACTTAAGAAATTACCAACATTTGCAAGTTGAAAGCTAGTAACAATCTCATTGCTCTACACTTAACATACAAAGAAATTTTATTGAGAAAAGTGTTGAAGGGACAGTTGAGAGCACAGATGGATGTTTAGCAGAAAAACTTGCATGTATTTCTCAAGGATCGGTAAATTCCCTGTAATTATGCAGTAGACACGGAATCAAAACAATCCACTTGAAACAATCAGGTGTCTGTGTACTGAATTCTTACTCTGTTATCTTTTTTGCTTTTTAATACATAATATTCTTAAGAGGTACATTTTACCATTTGTGAAATTAGATTTCAATCTTTCAATAAACATAAAATATAGTGTGGTCTTTCTCCTCTTTCTTTTCATCCTTTTCTTCTTTCAATGCCCTTCTTAAAATGTGGGTGCATTACACAGATGGCATATGGTCTGTTTTTCATTACTATAGCAAAATGTCTGAAGCTGGGAAACTTTATAAACAAAAGAGGTTTATTTAACTCACAGAGATTCAAGGGTTTACATCTGATGATAGCTTTCTTGATGGCAGAGTATTGAGGTGGCAGAGGGCATCTATCACAAGAGACAGAGCAGGCATATGTGTGCTTTCTGGTCTCTCTCCCTCTTCTTATAAAGCCACAAGATTTTGATCATGGGGGCTGCACTCTGATGATCTTATCTAATCCTGATCATGTCCCAAGGTCCCCATCTCTAAATCCATAGATAGATTTAAGGACAGTCCATATCTAAACCACAGCAGATGTTTCTTAGAATTGACCTAATGTGCTTCCAATTTGTTGGGAGTTTAGGTTGATCGACATTCCATGTACTGTTTCAGGTTAGATCTCCTCATTTGGTTCATAGGAAGGAACCTCAGTGGTGCACTGGTGTCCTGTCATACCTCAAATCTCAATGGGACACTTACTTGAGGTGAATCCTAATAAAGTGCTGAAGAAGCTAAGCTTGACAAAGGCCTTGTGATGGGCTCACAAATGCCACGTTCCAGGAATGAACATAGTGTCCTCCATGGCAGGACGGTTGAATCTCTTTACTCCAAGTCTATATAAACCTAGGCTTCCTTTCAGTGAAGCACTTCTGTTTTGCAAAGTAAGGTGCAATGTTTTGTATGTATGTATCATTTCTAACACAAAAATAAAACCTACCATGTTGTGGTAAGTTAGAATAAAAGAACCATTAACTCTTAAATCACTGGATACATTAAAAAACTAATTATATCAAGAATAGTCTGGGAGTTAGTCCTCTGGAACAATCTGCTTCGTAGATTAGCATAAGCGCTAATTTGCATATATTCTCTAGACATTTAAGAAAGTGTGTGTGTGTGTGTATATATGGCGTATATGGCATATATAGCATTTTAAAGAGAGTAAGCATCATGTAGTTAATTCTTATGGCAAGAGACAATTTCAGTGTTTTTGCAACATTTAACAATCACTTCATCTTTGTAATACCATCTAAATCAGCATTTTTAAAAAATCCCATATATTACTTAACAGAAAATGTCTAAGTGGTATCAATAGAGACTGGAAGCAAATTAAGTTTCCTTTTGTCCAACTTTGTGTCACTTCCTGCCTCCATAAATAGGGAAAGCAAAATATCTGCACTTCTTATTCATGTACATCTGCCAAACCAATTAACACCTCCTGAATGTTATCTTAATTGCATTTATTAACATAACATTAACATAGTGGGGAGATAACATTCAGGAGGTATTAATTGGTTTGGCAGGCACTCCAATGGGGAGCATAGCGAAGGGCCCTTCTCAGTATCTTGCTTTTCCTTTTTAAAAATGTTTTTGGTGGTAGAGAGTAAATGAGATTATGCTGAAAGAGAGAAAGTATATCTTAACTAAAAATGAGAGCCATATCACAGGGCCACTTGATTCTCCTTTGTAAAAGTTGCAAAGAAATATGTGCTATACCACCTGCCTCCTTGCCACTTTACCCAGATGCCCTCTTTGCAACTGCATGTCTATGACTATGTGTGGCTCTGGCTTAGGAGGCCTAAGGAGGCTGTGGGGATGCAGAACACTCCTCAGGGATGTACTGAGCCATCATTGTAAATTTTTATAGCACCTCAACTGCTTTACAAACAATCAGAATATGTTCCTTTGATGAGAATTTAATAGGGCTCCTACCCTTGTAGATTCATAGAACTATAGAAGGTTATAACTAGACTCCTCCATTCATTAACTCGTTCATTAGGCATTACTGAGCACCTGCTGTGGTCCAGGGACTGTGAAGCACTGGGTTACAGAGATAAACAAGGTTCCATACCTGGCTCAGGATGTCCATCTGGCATAGGAATTGGACATGAAGATAGTAATTGCAGGTGTTTGGCTTCTAGAATGAGCTAATGAATTGTGATTATCATAGGCCTACACTGGTTGGTGGTGGCATGGAGGGTGGGAAGTGTGGGGGTTTAGGATGTGAGTAGGAGAGGTGAATACTGAAGACAGCCAGGCACAGTAATCCTAGTGATTTGGTGGGTCTGATGTCATTTCACAGCCTTTATATAGAGGGGACAGGAGGATCAGAGTCGGAGAAAACAAAGGAGGTAAAGATCAGAGAGGAGAAAAGATGCCACCATTGTCTTTGAAGATGAAGGAGCCATGAGTCAAGGAATGTAGCAGCTTTCCTGGGGCACTCTGTGTAATGAGACACCTTTTATTTACTTTCTTTAGAGCACTTTTCTCTATGGGGAAGTCCTTTGTTTAATGACACAATTATATTCTACTGTTTCCTTCAGGGTATAGTGATGTATGCCTATAAATCCCAGTGACTAGGGAGGCTGAGGCAAGAGGATCTTAAATTTGAGGCTAGACTGGGCAATTTAGTGAGACCCTGTTTCAAAATAAAATGTAAAGGGCTGGGGATATAGCTCAGTGGTAGAGCATCCCTGGGTTCAATTCCTAGGGTGGATGGATGGATGGATGGATAGATAGATGATAGATAGATAGATAGACAGACAGATAGAACTGGTTCCCTCGTGAGATTAAAATTTCCATGAAGGCCATGTGTGTGATTAACCACTGCTACAGTGCCAGTGCTTGACAAATGTTTGTAGAAATGAAGAACTTTTTCACTTGCTCAGGGTTGTGTGTCTTCTGGCCATCAGAATGTCCTCTGAGGGTCTTGATATATTGAAGTAACAGATGACTTATAATCACTTTGTGCACTGCTCAGATTTCACTTCACTAAGGAATTATTCTGGCTCAGCTTTGGGAATGCAGTTAGCAGGCAGTCTTTGGTTACCAGGGTTGTGCCCACTGTAGAAAACTGCCTTGCCCGAGTATGCCAGCCAGTGGCTTTCTGAAAAGGGCATAAAGGCTTGGTCATTTCCATCCAGTCTGGGCTAATGCTGACAAGTTGTTTCAGTTCCAGAAATCCCTGAGGGTTTGTGCATGGTGGCCACTGGGCCCATATTACCCTTGGTGTCTGCCTCACCTGGTCCAGCTTCCAATGTCCTTCTAGAAGTGTTGATCCTCAGGACACTCTGTATACATATCTTGCACTTGAAACTCTTAGCTTCCTGCAGACCTCAATCTCAAACAATCACTAAGCTTGGAATTTTGTCTTGAGTCAGGTAGTTATAAAAAGCAGAAACAGAATCCAAAATTTAAGAAAAATTTATAAAAGAGTTTAAGATCAATGAAATTCTATCCATTAATTATTATCTTTCTACTGAGTTAAGAAACGACTGCTATTGTTAAAGATTTATCAGTGGAATCCCCTATCATACAGATACGCCCAGCAACATGGGTTGACAGCCAGCAATTTCGATTTTTAGGATACTTTTTTTTACATTCAGTATCACACATGTCATCTTTCTCTCTAATCTGCTCCCCTTCCTGGGTTTCCTGTGTCCCTGAATGACACCAACAGCATTCCAGGTGGTCAGGTCTGACCCTGGGTCCTTCAGACCTCCCTCTCCTCTTTTCCCTATGAGTCACCTTGTTGCAACAAATCTTTCTCCAAAGTATCTCTTGAACTTCTCTCTCTGATTCATCACCACTGTCGCTCTTAATTCAAGCCACAGCTTTCTTTTCTCCTGGTTTAATGAACAACCCTTTTGTTTTCTTATTTTCTCTCCCTTCATTGTTTTTACTGGGTGGGACTGGTCATTGTCCATCTTAAAGTCCATTTGTAGCCGCCCATCACTCTGAGTGTGGAGTATAACCCATTAGCATGTCCAAAGCCCAGGCTTCTTTCTGTTTCTAGAATCACCCCTGATATGCCCTCATAGACCTCCCCACTTCCCCAAGGCTTCTTTGCTTTGGTCCTGCTGAAGTTCTCCAAAATGTCCACGATGGTGCCTAAGCCCATAATCACCTGGATTCTCTTTGGAGCTCCAGCCTTGAATTTTGCCATCCCTCCCTCTTCCTAGTGTTAGTCATAATAGGGAGTTCCTCATTCTACCTCATCTTTGCCTTTGGGCTTTTGCACATATCATTCCCTCAGTCTGGACCATTTTCCCCTTGTCGCCCAGTCTTAGTTTGCCATGTTGATTTCTACGGCTATTCAACCTTTCCTGGTTCTATAAGAATGGATTTAATACCCTTCCTACTGGTTTTAAATTACTCTATGCTTGTTCCTCTTTTTTTTCTTCTTTTACAGTGCTGGGATTCCAACGCAGGGTCTTGCACTTGCTAGTCAAGTACTCCACCACTGAGCTACAACCCCAGCCCTGTCCTTTGTTTTTTTGTTTTGCTTAGTCCTTTTGATAGAAGTAGTATTGTTTGTAACTGCCTCTAAGCTTGACTGTCTCAGATACTAGATTAAACTTCTTATTTATAGCTGTATCCTCAGCAGCTAACTTAGTACCTAGAGCACAGAAGGTATGTGAGAAACATTTGTTGATGACTAAACGAAAGAATGAATGAATAATTGAAGTTTCATGATAAACATTTCTGGCCATATTTTGGAGAAATGGAAATTGAGGTTTACTGAACTAAGATTATATAGAATTTGGATCTTCTGATTTCAAACCTAGTGCTTCTTACTATAAATGCCTCAATCCTGCATTCTATAAACATAATAAAGCCTGCTTTATGTTGGGCTCTATTTTATGTGCTGGGCTGACATGATCACTCTTATGAAGCTTACATTCTTAAAAAAATGCCAATGAACAAGTAAAAAATAATCTTGAATAGAGGAAAATTCTGTAAAGGAAATACGGTAAGATGATGTGATAGAGTGATATATATGGGTAGGGGTTGCTCTTTAGAAATGGGGCTCAAGATTGGTTTCTCTGCTTATAATTGACTCATGCAGATTGCATATGTAGTCACTCAAAGAGTTGAGATCTGTAAAAATTTGATTTTTCACAAATGTAAATGTACAAAAAAGATATCTCTTGATTTATTGAGGGAGTTTTAACTTTTCTTTTTTTGTAGTGGGGATTGAACCCGAGGGTGCTTTGCCACTGACTTATATCCCCAGTTCATTTTTTTTCTTTTAATTTTGAGACAGGGTCTCATTAAGTTGCTTAGGGTCTTACTAAATTGCTTAGCTGGCCACAAACCTATAATCTTTCTTCCCTCCAGTTGCTGCGATTATAGGCATGTGCCACCATGCCTGGAAGGTTTTAACATTTGTGCATACACTTATAATGTATATACCCAAAGGCAATGCTGTGACCCAGAATGTTTTTTGATCAATCTCACCAAAAGCCTTGTTCTTCATTGTTTTTCAGATGACCAAAATTATAAAGCTGGTTGCACACAATTACCAACATGATATGTACTTATACCTTTTACTTTTTGACCCATTTCTGTATGGATATGGTTAATCTGCTCATAACTGTTGTACCCATGGGACTGTCATTAGTATACCTAAGTGTTTATGCTTCCAAAAATATGTATAGTATTATCACCTATTTTATTGTGTAACAGGGCCTATGTATAAAGCGTTGTGTCATGGTTTTAGATATTTTTCAAATAAATCTCCTTTAAAAAAATGTAACTAAGTGTCTTTTAGTGAATTTTACTATTTTGTTCCAGAATTATATGTTCAGGATTTTGATCTTTTGGGATTTTAGAATTGAAGGATTTTAGATTTTAGGGATTTTGATCTTTTGGGATTTCAATATTCAAGATTATGGTATTTGGGACTATGACCCAAAATTCCATGGGATAAGCCAAGGAGGACCTTTGCAGCTAAGGGAAGTGCATGTGCAAAGCTCTGACATGGGAGGTAACTCAGCGTATTTAAGGACTGGAAAGGTCAGAAGGATGGAGTCACAGTAAATAACAAGGAGACCGATAGAGAATGTGGTCAGAGATCATGTGGTCCCAGTGTAGTGCCAGTAGATCCAGGCCAAGAGTTTGGACTTAGAGCAGGGATGGCTTGATCCATTGTATGCGACAGAGTGAAAGTGTTCGGATGATTATCATTTCTGGAAATAAAATCCCTTCTAATTGGGAAAATGGAAGCCTAGTATGATAAGAGCTCTAAAAGCATTTTGGACGTAGCAAACATTTTCCTTGGAGAATTACAGGTGCTTTTAAAAGTCATGATGATGTTTTTAACCAATATCTCCAAGGCTCATTTTCCAGCCTATCCCCAACTGCCTGCTGGGCAGCTTTTTCATTATGTCCTGCAATTCTTGTCTAATGATATAGTTTCTCTCTTGTGAGGTAAGAACTCTACCACAGCGCTACAGCGCTCAGTCCTTAGACAATTTATTTTTCATGATCATTCAGGTTATTTTACTTTTATGAATAATATGTTGAATGTTTTTCTAGATTTATTGATGTATATCTCTTATCTTGGCCTCATTTTCTTAGGAAAAAATTTCTTAAATGGACTTCTTTTTTATTTTTGTGGTGCTGGGGACTGAATGCATGTCACATGGCCTTGTGCATACTATGCAAGTGCTCTACTACTAAGCTGCACTCCAGAGCTGAAATGCAATGTTTCTGGGTTTTTTGTTGTTGTCTTTTTTTTGTTTTTTTGAGTCCTGGGGATTCAACTCAGGCACCCTGTACCCCTAAACTGAATTCCTCAGCCATTTTCATTCTTTAAATTTTGAGACAGGGTTTCACTAAGTTGCCCAGTCTGGACTCCAATTTTCCATCATCCTGCTTCAGCTTCATGAGTCACTGGGATTATAGGCGTGTGCCACCACACCAGGCCAGGCTAAAAATGAAATTCTTTTTTTAATTTTTTTTTTTCTAATTAGCAGGTAGAAATTCCTTATCACATACAATTCTTTTAATATTTTATGGCTTCATGACTTATAATTAAGCTTTACATTTCTTTTCCCCTTCGGAAATTCTTTGGCATGAAGTATGAGACAGTGGTTTGGATTTCATTTTTTTCCTAAATGGTTGGTCAGCTTTACTCATATTATTTATAGTTTAATGCAAACTCCAATGATTAGAGATGCCAGCTCTTAAGTACATATTTTGCATCTGTTTCTGGGCTTCTATTCTGTTTCATCATTCTGGCTACAAATTTTATAAAAATGCCCTGTCTCTTTGGGTCCAGTAGCTTGCTAGTATGTTTAATATTTGGTAGGGCACATTCTAATTTGCTCTCCTCTCTTTTTTTTTCCTTCCTTTTTTTGGTGGGGGATGGTATTAGGTATTGAACCCAGGGGCTTTTTACTACTGAGCCACATCCTCAGCCCTTTCTATATTTGATTTAGAGATGGTGTCTTGCTGAGTTGCTTAGGGCCTTACAAAGTTGCTGAGGCTGGCTTTGAACTTGCAATCCTCCTGCCTTTTTCCTTTCCTTTTCTTTTTTCCTACAAAGATTTCCTAAATTTTCCTACCATATTATATTTTTCCCAGTGAATTAAATACCATTTAATCAAGGTTTTTTTTTAAACAAAGCTTGTTGAGATTTTTGTGTTGTATTAAATTTATTTTGAAAAATAATTAGCATCTTTCCTTTTGATTTTTTTTTTTTTTTTTGCATGGTACTGGAGATTGAACTCAGGGTTATTCTGTTGCTGAGCTATCACCCTTTTATTTTTTGTTTTGAGACAAGATTTCACTGAATTTGTTAGATTGGCCTGCTTTAGCCCCTGAATTATGGGATTATAGTTTGTGCATCACCACACTTGGCAACCTTTGTATTTTTAAAATTTTGAGACAGTTTATAAATTATACCTATCTTTTCCTATTCCTGTTTTTGTTAGGTTCATATAAACTTGAGATCCTCCTGCCTCAGCCTCCTGAGTTGCTGCAATTACAGGCATAAACATTGGCATCTTGAAAAGTATCTTTCTAAAATAAATCTAACCTCACTTATATTCTATTTAAAAACATACTGTTGTTGGTCTGGGTGTAGAGCTCAGTGGTATGCTTAAGGCCCAGGTTTTAACACCCCCCCCAATCCCCAAAAAAGGACAACTTTTGTAGTTCCCTCTAAAGGGAAACTGATTTTTCTTGGATGGCATTTAACACCTTACATATTTTGACTCTCATATACCTTTTCATTATCCTTTACCTATTTAGAAAATAAATTCATTAGGTGACAGCATCTCAAAGAGCATAGAATCAGCTAGGCGTGGTGATGTATGCCTGTAATCCTGGAGGCTGGAGAGGCTGTGGCAGGAGGATTGTAATTTAGTAAGCTTGTAAGCAACCTGGTGAGATGCTGTCTCAAAATAAAAAAATAAAAAGGGCTGGGAATGTGGCTCAGTGGTTAAGCACCCCTGGGTTCAATCTCTGGTACCGACTAAAATAAATAAGAACATGGAACCATCATTTGAATCTAGGGAGAGGGTTGGACCACAGAAAGCATTCATAGCCAAGTGGAACATGTGGTTTGGAAATCTGTACTTACCTCATTCACTGTTGTAGCTGGAGCCAGGAGCCTCGGAAGCTTGACTGCATTTTGGCCTATAAATCCATCCAGTAAAGGACATCATTTCTAACCTACAAGCATTCCAAGATTGTGTACATGATCAAGGATATCTTTATTTTAAGTCTTGGGAAAACTTTGACTTTGGCTCCTGCCTCTTGACATTGAAGAACAAAATTCCACTAACTACAAAATAAACAATTTGGCTGCTTTATGTTTAGCTTGCAGCATAATCTCCAAATTCTGGCCCCAGTAAAAGTTTCTGTTGGCTCTTTTCATTCCTCCTCACCCTTCCTTCTTCTCCACATGTTTCCCCATTCTCTCATGTACAAATCTGGTGGTGGAGATCTGGGTCAGAGATAGTGGGGTTGAGATGGAAATGAGAAGGAACAAGGAGAAACATTGAGAAAACTAACTTGGCAATGTTAAAACTTGCTGAGAGAAGACAAATGTTTTATTTTAAAAATTATTTAAATTCTAAAAAATCAATTGATTCTTCAAATATCCTTTTGGATAGTAGTAACGCATAGACTTAAAATGTAAACACTCTCATAGGATTTAGACCAAGATTTTTGCAGACAACTAGCTAGGATCTTGGATAGTCTTGTTTATATACCATGTTAGCTAGGAAATCTTTTAAAACTCAATATTTGAGAATTGGATTTTGTGACTATTTTGCTAATGTTGGGATATAAAAACAACTCCCATATTGTTTCTAGTATTGGGAAAAGAGTAATTACACAGTTTTTGAACTCAGGAGAGTGTAATTTGTTCAGTGATTTAAAATTTTCCTCCAAACAAGTATTAGAGAGATAATAAAATGGGTATAATTGATTAACCCGTATTCTGTTTTCTGGCCTGTATTTCTTTTTCTCCAGTTTTTTGGGGGGATATTAGGGATTGAACTCAAGGGCATTAAACCATTGAGCCATATCTCCAGTCCTATTTTGTATTTTATTTAGAAACAGGGTCTCACTGAGTTGCTTAATCCCTCGCTTTTACTGAGGCTGGCTTTGAAGTTGCAATCCTCCTGCCTCAACCTCCTAAGCTGTGGCCTATACTTCTTTATTACTTTATTACGAAAGTGATTTTGAGCAATCAAGTAGTGCAAAGATGAACCTAACAAAAACAGGAATAGGAAAAGATAGGTACAATTTATAAACTGGATCATCGCCACTGAATAATCAAAACTTGGTGTCAGAGTCCATATAAGTGGAAATTGAATTGCCATAAGGCACAATAATGCCAAAAAGTTTCTTGACCTTTATTTCCCTTGTGTATTATTTTCTAGCTGTCCTATGTGCTTGTGCAAATAAGATACCTTACTTTATGATAATTTTTAAGATGAAAATGTAAAATTGCTACTTTTAACTTCTGGAGGGTTTGACAATTTTATTTTAATAATTTTTAAAATTTATTTAGCAGTAGTGAGTATTGAACCCAGAGATACTCTACTAATGTTTTATTTTGAGACAGGGTCTCACTAAGTTGTCAAGGCTGACCTTAAATTTGTGATCCTCTTGCCTCAGGCTCCCCAGTAGCTGGTATTACAGGAATGCACCACTCTGCCTTGTGAAATTGACCTTTTTTTTTTGTTGTTGTTGTTTGAATTTTGGAATGCTTTAGCATAGTTTGTATAAGATAACAATACATTCATACAATTAGTGAAACTTTGTCCTTTTTTAAATTAGGAATTTACTCTCAGAAACATTTTCAGTAAATATGATATGAAAATTGACAAATTTTTTAGAATAATCTTTTGAAAGTCCATAAGAGCTATTTCAAATTCATAGAAACAGGATTACAATGTATCAATTACTAAACATAAAAAGTAAAGAGGAACTATAGAAAGATGTACAATAAATGTTTTTTATCCATAGGAAATGTTACAGATGTACCATAGCCTAGTTTCCCATTTTGAGTGCAAAGCTTAGTCATATAAGCAGGAACTGAAAAAAAAAAAAAATCAAGCAAGCCATTTGCCTCTCCCAAGATCTGATCATGAATTATAGAGCTTGGGGTTCAAAGACAGTAATTGCCTGTACAATCCTGCAGGGAGTTGAACTGAGCTCCGTTAGAAGTCACAGCTGGGCAGCAGAGGACAGAAGGTAATGAGATGTCTGGGCAGTAGGGCACTGGCTCATTGGCTGCTCATCTGAGAAATCCTGGTGTATGGATGAGGACCAGGCTCTGGAAAATAATGAGGCAGACAGGAACCATTGATTGAACTTGAAGCAGAGAAATGGTGAAAGACAAGGAAGGGACCAAAAACTAACTCCAGATGGTGAGAGGTATCCAGGCAAAAAGCAGTCTCTATGGGGGCAATACCTAACCAGGGCTGAAAGTTAGAAACACCCCTCTATGTGCTACTTGTCCACTTATTTTAAGGGAATTTCTGAGGCCTCAAGTAATGCCAGTGCATGCATGCACAAGTTAGTAAGGTCTGTCCTTTGAATGGGGAAGAAGCAAAGTCCTCACACATTATAAAACCTATGCTCAAAAATAGATACTTTTTTTTTTCTACTAATAAAAGAACATCTCAAAAGTACACGGAGAGAACAAATACACTGAACCTCATGTAACTGTCACAGGAGAAGAGATGGCTTAGAAGAAGGATCTGAAAAGTTGTAGAGAGAAAGGGGAACTGGACTCAGGACAATGGTGTTTTAAAAGACTTTTCAGCATATGCCAGTCAGAGCCATAGACAGAGGTTCATTTAGAAAAGCAGAGGCACATTCAAGGGAGAATGTGGGCCATCTCCAGAGGGGGAAACGGCAACCTGTTAGCGTGGGGTGTTAATATTTATAGAGGGATGGTTTCTAGGGGCTGGACTGGAGGTAGAGTCGGGGCAGAGTTACACAATTTTGTACCAGTTTCCCTGCACTTGCTCACTGCCTTCATGTAAATTTTTTGCAAACAAGGGCTCAGGACAAGGGTGCAGGCTGGGTCTCTCAGGAGTTACAACTCTTCATGTATGCTTTCTCATTTCTGTGTTTCATGGGTGTGTTCTGCAGTTCAGGGGTTCATGGGTACTTCTTCCTTTGAGACTCAACATCCTTCTCTTTTCTGTTACCCCAAATTCCTATCTCATTACCTCTGCTCAGCCTCAACAACTGTCAATATTTTAGCTATCTTGGAGAAATTATTATTGTTACTATTTTGATGAAAAGAGTTGGCATGAAGAGAAGAGAGCTGGAAGGTGAAACTAGTCCCAAGCAATGAGGGGGAGACGGGGGGGGTGGGGGGAGAGGCCCATGTTGTCACCAGGGTTCCTTGAACTCCTCTACTGTGACATTATTACAAGCATTACCTGCATTACTTGTTAAATGAAGGGTATTAGTTCTGTGAATAATCAAGTAATCAAAAACTAGTTACTGCTTTGACTTTTTATTACAGGTTCTTCAGCCACTTACATTTAACATTTTTAAATATATCATTATTTTAAACACACATCATTATTTTAATTATATCCAATTAAATATACCTGCATCTCCTCAGCATGCATCATTATGTACTTTACTAAAAAGCACTTTGAATCAAATTGCATACCAAGGTTCTTTATTATAATTTATGTGCACAAGTCTGCAGCAGAGTCACACATTTTGGAGATTAATTATCAAGAAGTTTGTTTAGACTTTTGGCAAATGAGAAACTTAACCTGAATTTCAGTTTACTTTCATATTTATAATTTCATGATATCATTGTCCTATCAGGCACCATTGTGTTTTTCTGTCTGAGGAGAGTACAGACAAAGACTAGAAGTTATTTTGGCTTGCCCCAGTCATTTGTGCCCAGGTCTTTACATTATTTATCTCTTTTGTGTATTCTTCCAAATAATGGTCTCCAAATTTCCCATGATTCAGTCTCAATCTCATGGAAATAATATTGCTAGGTTACAGGAACAAAGCTCATAGTGATTGCTTTTATCTCCATTTGGAAGATTTTAGTTTCTTTTTCCCATGGATCTATAACCTCTTATATCTGTTTTTGTATCACTGAGGCATAAGAAATTCTTATTACTGGTATTTGACAAATGATGCAATATGCAAAGATTTTTAAACTAGAATTGGACCTATAGTATTTGTGTTCTAGGAAGCTTTCTGCCACTGGTTGCCATCCCATCTCCATGGCTATTTACAAAAAACTGATCTGAATAAACTAAAAGTGAAGACCTAATTTTTACCATTTATTATAGGCAATCAGGTGGTCCAGTTTAATACTTACCTTTATCTTTTTTAAAAAAAAATTTTTTTAGTTGTAGATGGACACAATACCTTTATTTCATTTATTTTTATGTGGTACTGAGCATCGAACCTCTTGCCTCACATATACCAGACGAGCTCTCTACCACTGAGCCACAACCCCAGCCCTAATACTGATATCTTGACTGCTCCTATATCCTAGATCCTAAATCCTTGGATTGACTCTGTGACTTACATCCTTAACTGTCCTCTCTGTTCTTGGCACATTTTCTCACTTCCTCCAATATTTGAACAGAAGTGTTTCTTTTTCTTTTTTTTTTTTTTAACTCAGGGGCTCTTGACCATTGAGCCACATCCTCAATCCTATTTTTTGTAATTTATTTAGAGACAGGATCTCACTGAGTTGCTTAGTGCCTTGCTTTTACTGAGGCTGGCTTGGAATGTGGGATCTTCCTGCCTTGGCCTCCTGAGCCACTGGAATTATTACAGGTGTGTGGCACTGTGCCCAACCAGAAGTGTTTCTTATGTAGTTTCTGGATTGACTTATTTCTCAGAACCTGGTATCCCTTGTTTTCTCAAGGGAGGATGGCTATTTTCAGAGCAACTCTATGCTTGTCTCCTCATATGCCTCTTCAGATGGAGGTTAGAAATTGAAAATTGGGTAAATCTTGACCTGGAGTATATCAGATTTTCTAGTCTCAGTTTCATCATTTATACATGTCAATCTGGGCTTCTGTAACAAAATATTACAAACTGGGTGACTTATAAACTATAGAAATTTATTTCTGAACAGTTCAGGAGGCTGGGAAGTCATTGGAGGCTGAGAAGTCACAGACAAAACATTGGTAGTTTGGTGTATGGTGAGAGCCCATATTCAGGTTTATAGTTGCTATCCTCCTGTGTCCTCACATGGCAGAAGAGGTAAGAGAGCTTTCTGAGATCTCTTTTAAAATGGCAATGATCCCTCTTAAGAGGGCTCCCTCTCATGACCAAATCATCTCCCAGAAGCCCCCCTCCTAATACTATTGCATTGAGGAATTGGGGGCAGGGGATGGAGACAGGGGCTAAACATGCAATGTATAGCATTACAACTGAGGGATTTTTACCAGTCATCTCTAGTGTCCTTTCACTGTTAACATTACTTTAATATTACACAATTAATGTATTACTATATTCACATTGTAAAAGTTTTAGATAGTATGTGAGTGTACAGAAAATGGCTGTAGAGTCCCCTCAGCTATATTGTCCTCCTATCTCCTCTCTCACAGAGAAAGATAACTACTTATGTTAACATGCCTTGATTAATTTGCTTCTTTGTGACTGTCAGCTGCTATGATTTGTGCATTCTATTTTGGATACCACTTAACATCATTTGTCATTCAAGAGGCTCTTCTGATGGGGAATGGTGTAGGTGATCTAGAAAACACAAGTTTCAGCAGAAGATTTGAAGTATGAACAATAAATTGTTTTCCCTGGTTTGAATGAGTCTGTAAAGTTAGTTTTCTCCCTTTCCAATTGCCAGGAAATTTGAGGGGAAGGACATGGTGATGAAAAGAGTAGAAAAAGGTGGAAAAAAAATGTTCTCTTTCAGAGATTTTATTTCCTCCTTCAGAGCAGCCTGTGAAATTTATGCAGAGAATGGTATATTTTTGGATTAAGTTTTGTGACTCTAGTGACCAAGTGTTCCATTGTCTAGAGTAACAGAACATAGATTGTGGTTGACTATTGTGTGAGTAGATATTTCTCTTACAAAAAAATGTTGTTTATTAAAATGACAACTTTTAATAGGACAACTTCTACTGGCAAATTATTACATAAATAATAGAACAAAATTTAAAGAAATACAAAGTAGCATTGTCTATTAGTGGCAGCTGATTATTTTGAACACTACTACTACTAAAAAAAAAAAAAAAAAATCTTAATTCACCTGAATCAGACTCCTTCCAGAGTGAACATAGTTTCGAGGCATGTGACACTCTTGCTGTTTCCTTTCTGTTGTTAATCTCTTCACTTTAGCAGATGGTACTTAGAATTCACTTTACATGAGAGTTTATAAGAATGAATCCCATTTTCAGTTTTAGTTTCTTTGCTTCCTTGCTCTATGCAAAACTAGAAGGGAAAAAAAAAAGACTATTCCTTTATGTATTAAACATCAACTTCAGTAATTTTTTCCAAGCAGAAGAATTTGCAAATTTTCTTTAACTTTTTTGAAACCAGTGAGTAATGCAGAAAGCCAGAATAATAAAGATTATCTATTTCTGAAAGCAAATAATTTTGCATTTCAAATTCTATACTCAACCAAACTTATGTTTTAGTGAGAAGGCAAAATAAAGGTATAGTTGGATTTGACCACAGACCTTTGAAAGTAATCTTCAAAACATATTGCTGAGTAATAACATGAAAAATAAAATGAATACAGTAATGATTAAGATGTAGGGCAAACTGGGTGTAATGACACATGCCTGTAATCCCAGCTGCTGGGGAGGGAAGGTGGAGCAAGTTTGAGTTCTGCCTCAGCAATTTAGCAAGACCCTGACTGAAAATAAAATATAAAATGAGCTGTTGGTGTAACTCAGTGTCAAGCACCCCCTGGGTTCAATCTCCCATATTACCCCCCCACCCCCCACCCCCCAAAAAAGATGCAGGACAAAACCTATGAAAGTTAGATAGTCTAATGAACTATTGACACATAACATAGATAGAAACCATTGTTAATGATAGGAACTAACATCTCCAACCTGTAAAGAATAGATGTGAGAGTTTAGGGATTAGAAAATTCAAAACAGAGATGGATCTAGGACTAAGTCTTAAACTCTCACCTTGATCAGGGGATTGCTAGACATACATTGATAAGATATATACATTTAAGTGTGAGCATTAAAATGTAAAGGTAATCTCTAGGCAGAATAGAAAAGGATATCTTTCTAACACCTGAAAAAAAAAAGAAAAAAAAATGGAACAACTAGATTAATTAAATAAAGGAAAGAGAACAAAAAGAGACTGAATGCAAAGCAATGATAAATAGAAAACATAAAGATAAATGGAATGGAGGGGCGCTGGGGTTGTGGCTCAGTGGTAGAAAGCTTACCTAGCATGTTTGAGGCACTGGGTTCTATTCTCAGCACTATATATATATATATATATATATATATATATATATATATATATATATATATATAAATTAATTAGTTAAATAAAGGTCCATCTACAATAAAAATAAACTTTTTAAAAAGATAAATGGGGAGAAATAAGTAGTTGCACTTTATGTGAATGTTTTGAAATTTCCATTTTAAAAACATTTCAACTAGGTGTGGCCCCACACACCTGTAATCCCACTGGCTCCAAGGCTGAGTCAGGAGGATTGCAAGTTCAAGGCCAGCAATTTAGTGAGGCTCTGT
>NW_026694948.1:0-4102 GCF_021218885.2 Marmota monax
CAGGGTATGAAGGTAAATGCCGGCACCGCGGCTCGAAGAGAAAAGTCTTAGGATCCGCGACTAGATTTGTGCTAGTAACCCCTCTAACCCATCCTGAACCGACAAAAACGATGCTCCTAGTGGGGCGACTTTGAGATTTCCGGGTCGCACCCCTCCGACCCCGCAACCCAAGACAACACACCCCTTATGGGTCTGGGGGCGCTTTCTCAATGCCCAAGGAAGCGGGGGAGCTGTGCTCGCTCGTTGAAGGCCCAGGGTATCCCTTTGTAGGTTTGACGGTCTGTATAGGGCCCTCTAACGCCCCTTTCCCACGCCCAATCCCCTTTTAAGTCGGGCTAGAGAAGGGATGTGCTGGGCTTCCTGGGGCTCATAGAAAGGGGTCGTGTAGGAGAAGGTGTCCCCCTTCCGACCCAGTTGAGTAGCGGGCGACCTCCTTTGATTGCTGCTCGGACATCTTGGCTGGGGCGGTGAAAGTTGTCATAAACTTGGGGGCCAAGCATCTCCATCCAAAGTCCCCAATCCCCTACCCTTTGGAGTGGTATCACGGTGCCGTTGGCTAAGAGACTTGCGCTAGGTCACAGAATCCAAGTGGCAGAATGGAAGTTTCATGCAGGCTCCTGGGAAAGCTGGTGCTGCTGCTGCTGCCTGATTCCTGCCGACAGATCTTGGTACCGGGGCCCGCGCTGTCGGCTGGAGATGGCGGACACTAGATCTGTCCATGAAACCAGGTTTGAGGCGGCCGTGAAGGTGATCCAGAGTTTGCCGGAAAATGGTTCATTCCAGCCAACAAATGAAATGATGCTCAAGTTCTATAGCTTCTATAAACAGGCAACTGAAGGACCCTATAAGCTTTCAAGACCTGGATTCTGGGATCCTATTGGAAGATGTAAATGGGATGCTTGGAGTTCTTTGGGTGATATGACCAAGGAAGAAGCCATGATTGCATATGTTGAAGAAATGAAAAAGATTCTTGAAACTATGCCAATGACTGAAAAAGTTGAAGAATTGCTACATGTCATAGGTCCATTTTATGAAATTGTAGAAGACAAAAAGAGTGGAAGGAGTTCTGATTTAACCTCAGATCTTGGTAATGTTCTAACTTCTACTCCAAATGCTAAGACTGTTAATGGTAAAGCTGAAAGCAGTGATAGTGGAGCAGAGTCTGAGGAAGAAGAGGCCCAAGAAGTAAAAGGAGCAGAACAAATGGTAATGCTAAGCAGATGATGAAGAAATCAGATTATAAGAATTTGGAGATTATTATCACGAATGGCTATGATAAAGACAGCTTTGTTCAGGAGATACAAAATGACATTCATGCTAACTCTTCTCCAAGTGACCAAAGTGCTGATGACGTAAAACCTGTTGATAAAAACATGGAACAAACTGAAAAAATTGCTGCCTGCATTCACCAAGATATAAATGATGATCATGTTGAAGATGTTTCAGGAATTCAGCATTTGACAAGTGATTCAGATAGTGAAGTTTACTGTGATTCTATGGAGCAATTTGGACAAGAAGAGTCTTTAGACAGTTTTACATCAAACAATGGACCATTTCAATATTACTTGGGTAGTGATTGCAATCAGCCCTTGGAAAATTCTGGTTTTCCTGAAGATGTCCAAGTATCTCCTGGAAGTGGCAACATTGGAAATATGCAGGTGGTAACAGTTGAAGGAAAAGGTGAAGTAAAGCATGGAGGAGAAGATGGCAGAAATAACAGTGGAGCACCACACCGTGAGAAGCGAGGCGGAGAAAATGAGGAATTCTCTAATGTCAGAAGAGGGAGAGGACATAGGATGCCACATTGGAGCGAAGGAACCAAAGGTGGGCAAGTGGGAAGTGGAGGTGACGGAGAACGCTGGGGCTGAGACAGAGGATCACGAGGCAGCCTCAATGAGCAGATTGCTCTAGTGCTCATGAGATTGCAGGAGGACATGCAGAATGTCCTTCAGAGACTTCAAAAACTGGAAACACTAACTGCTTCACAGGCAAAATCATCAACATTGCAGACTAGTACTCAACCTTCCTCACAAAGACCATCTTGGTGGCCCTTTGAGATGTCTCCTGGTGCATTAACTTTTGCTATTATATGGCCTTTTATTGCCCAGTGGTTGGTGCATTTGTATTATCAAAGAAGGAGAAGAAAACTGAACTGAAGAAAATGATATTTTACTTAAGAAGACTGCTGGGCCTGGATGACCTCAGAATGAAATGGATTGTGGAGTTCACAAGAAAATCTTAATTTGTGATGATTACATTTCTTTTTTGTTGTCCAGTAGTTTGGTTTGTGTACATATATACACACATGTTTTTTGCACTACACAAATGATAACATTTTAAGGACTAATAGTGCTGATACTTGAATAATCAATCTAAACTAGGTTATAAGTAACATATATTGTACCCTACTCTTGAACTTGAAGGACATTAAATTATTGTTTGGTAACATTTACCTGATTATCTTCCATAGAGAAATATAAGCTGCTTCCCAAGGTACAGGTCTGATAATGAGATCGATTTATATAAGTGGGTATTTTTCATTTTCTAAGTTAAATATGAGAAAGAATGTAAACCAAGAATGAGTTTCAAATGAGGGTAAATGGATTTTATATTAGTCACTGAATTGCCATGCCAAGTAGTAGAAACTGTTGGAAGAATCTTCTCCACATTCACTTTGTGGGCTGCACATAATCTTTCTTGAGTAGTCACATCTCAGAGTTAATGTCAGGCATCATTATTAAAAATTATATCCCTTTGTACTAGACTTAGTTTTTACAAATGAGTTACAGATAGACATAACATGATGATGGAAATTATGAAAAATGGGCTTAATGTAATAGATTTAAAAGTTTATTCTGAGCCTACAGATATAACCTATAAGATTTTAATTCAATCTATACATATATTCCTTTCTAATTATTTTTCTTTGAGGATATCTAGTGTATGCTTCATAGGGTGCTTTGAAATATAAAATGAAAACTTATTTATACTGTTTTTACAAAGGTAAAAAAGGAAACACATTAATATCACTTTTCTGCAACTGGTAAACTATACAGACTGGACTCTTTAACCTCTTAGTGCCTCAGTTTTTCCTTGGGGGTATAATATTTGGATATACATACTTCATTAGGGGTATTGGAAGGTTTTGCAAGCTAACAGGCCATATGCTTTTATATGAATAGGCATGTTCAACCAATGAAAATTTAAGTCCCTCTATCCCACATCTCACCTTTTTAGACTAAAAGGAAGACTGTAATTTAGATCCTTGAAGATTTGGAAAATCATTCTTCCTGTATACCTTACAAAACTCTACATTTAGTTAGATGTAGTTTGTGCTTTAAAGATTTCTATGAATCAGAGACTTTGTAACAGATAATTTTGAAGAATTCTGTATTGCAAGATGTTGGGATTAGCATGTGTTCAGAGTGTTTTTAATAAGAGGGAAGAAATTAGTCCAACTTTAATATACAGAGTGGTTCTTTATTTGCCTGAAGAAAAAGTATGAGAATACAATTTGCTTTTCCCAAACTCATGTTCTTATTTCTTCTTTCATATAACTTCATTTTTTTTTAGTTTTTAATCCATCTAGATTTAAACATGTCTAAAAGGATCTACCTTTGCTTAAAAACGACAAAAAAGAAACAACCTATCCTCTACTTATTTAGGAAAAAAATGGAGAAAGTAACTGAATTATATGTAGAAATAAAGTTTAAACTTGTGGATCAGGGATTATTTTAAAAAATTAGATATCAAGTATGAAATCAGAAAATGGTGGCTTTTCTCTTAGTATTTAAATAAATAAAATGCAAATTAAGAAAGTAGGAAATTGAGATTCATTACAAGCAGTCAGGGGTAATTAACTGCTAGGGATAACCATTTGTATCTTATTCCAAAGTCTTTATTTTATAGTATGAAAAGCACTTTGCACACAATTCTTGTATATAAATTAATGATGTAATTATAGGGTATAGTGTTATTGCTTTGTTTAATAAGAATCTCATTTTAAATTGACAGCTATGATATTTTTTTAATGATCAACTTATTTTCTGTTTCTTTATTGTAAATTAAGTTAAAATAAAAGGTTAATGAGAAAAAAAGAAAA
>NW_026694949.1:0-35219 GCF_021218885.2 Marmota monax
TAATTAAAAGATTGACACATCAGCCAGGTGTGGTGGCTGCACTGCAGTAATCCCAGAGATCTGTAGCCTATGGTTGGAGGACTGCAAATTTGAGACCAGCCTCAGCAACTTTGTGACAGCTTATCTCAAAATAAAAAAAAAAAAAAGGGGCTGTGGATATAGCTCATTGGTAGAGCACCTGGGTTCAATTCCCAGTACTGGGGAAAAAAATTGACATATCAGCCTTTTACATTTTTTGTTGTTGTTATTAGGGCATTGTGAATAAAGCAATTACCTTTTTTTTTTTTTTTTTTTTTGGTTTCATCATCTCATAACATAAGGGATAATATGACATCAAAAATTAAGGTGTAATCTTGTAAAGAATCATTTCCTTATATTTAGTGAACCTATCCCTGGATAAAAGGTCACTACCTTGGGATTTTTTTTTTTCCTCATTGCACAACAGATCTGAGTGTGTCCTTGCTGCCACTGCCTGGCCCCAGTTCAAGACCTGGCATTAGTACCTGGGCTTTGAAGTGAGATGACCTGGGGTCAAGTCTATCCCTTGTGACTGGTTGTGTGGCCTTGGGCAAGTTTGCCCAAGTCTCTGTTCTTGTATCTGTTAAGTGTGATATCTATTCTTTAAGAAGCTCTTGAGGGCTGGGTTTGTAACTCAGTGGTAGAGTGCTTGCCTGGCATATGCGATGCACTGGGTTTGACTCTCAGCACCACACAAAAATAAATAAGGTATACAATTTGATGTTTAAAAAGGCTGTTGAGAGAATTGAGTGAGGTAAGGGAAAAGTGACAGGGTTGTGACATGCTTAACACTTGGCAGCTCTGACATGCCCTCTGGAGATTACAGGAGCAGGATGTAGAGTGAAGGCAGAAATGCTCAACAGCTGACCTCAGAGGAACACAAGCTTTTTAGTTTTGTTTCTTTCTTACCTATATTCTATCACTTATATTTATAAGCAAATCATTTATAAAAAGTATAAAATTGAAAGAAAAGAAACAAAGTATAGGTAGCCCGCAGAGGCTAGCTTTGCTGTTTTGGAAGCAGAGGGACAAAGAGATAAAAGTAACAATGTGGATTCCAAGTGCTGTTCTTCTTGGCTGGTTAGAGGCAACTTCAATCTTAGGTGCAAGAATGCTCTCCCCACCATTTATTTTCTTTCTCCTGTTTTGTGATCATTTGTCATCTTTTGGTTAATATCCCTCCTAATACTTTTGCCTGGAACTGCATGTTCCCTCAGCCACCATACTTTGTGCTAGATAAACTGTCATCCTTCAGGATGTTTTCTTCTTAAAAATTTCTTCTGGTAACCAGGCATGGTGAGGCACACCTGTAATCCCATTGACTCAGGAGGCAGGAGGATTGCAAGTTTGAGGCCAGCTTCAGTAATTTAGCCAGACCCTGTCTCAAAACAAACAAACAAACGAGCCCATAAAAAGGTCTGTGGATGTAGCTCTGGATTCAATCCCCAGCACCACATCTGCACACACACAAAGAGGTTTTTTCCTCTCTTTTTTCCTAACTCTTTTACACTGAATTGTAATTTTAACAAATATATCTTTTTTCCATCAAAGTGGGAGCTCTTGAAAAACAAATTTATAGTCTTACTGTGAAGAGTAACCCAGTTTTGCAGGTGCCACATTTAATATCAAGTAAATATTGAATAAATGTATCCAATGAGTGAAGATCAATGTATAGTTGGTACCTGGTGTGTTGGAGCAAAATATTATGCACTGATTTGTGTTTCCCTCAAATTCACATATTGAAATCCTATTAGGGATTAGTAACTAGTGATGTGACTGTGTTTGGAGATGGGGAATCTTTAAAGAGGAAATTAAGTTAAAATGAAACCTCTTAGGGTGGGCCTTCATTCAGACTGACTGATGTCCTTACAAGAAGATACACCAGAAGATTAGGACACACAAAGAGACAGCAGGGATTCTCAGCCACAGGGAGAATGCCACAGGAGGACAGTGAAAAGGTGGCCATCTGCAAGCCAAGGAGAGAGACTTCAGGAGACTCCAAAATTGCCAATACCTTGACTTGGACTTCTATCCTCCAGAAGTATGGGAAAATACATTTCTGTTGGTTAGGCCACCTTGTCTGTGGTGTTTTGTTATGGCAACACTAGCAAACTAATACACAGAGTAAGATGAATAGTCATTTCTGGGGAAAATGGTGATGTATTTTTAAAATCACTGGTGTAAAAAGAGGACTTAAAGGGAGGAAGTAACTTTGTAACAACTAAATAGCAACAATGGCAGTATTATTGAGTGCTTACACATGCAGACACTTGTCAAAGTGGTTTGAATGCATTATCTAATTTTTACAATAAGCCTAGGAGGTAGTATTGTCATTCCTATTTTATAAATGGTGAAATTGAGGTTTGGAAAGATTGGGTAAAATCTCATAGATCACCCAGGTGCTGAGCAGTGGAATCAGACCTGGACTCAGGTCTGATTCTGAAGCTTAGGATCATATACTGCCATCTGATCGGATTACATTCATTCCAAGTGAATAGTACCTTCAGAGCAGGCCAGAACAACACGGAATTTGAATAGTTTCTGAGGCATGTTTTCCTCAAAAACATTAAACTTCAAAGGAACGCGACTTCAGAAATATATGGAAATATTATAGCTGAGGAGATTCTGAAAATTTGCTGATGGATGAAATTATGTATTTGGGAACTTGTGAAGACTTTTATGTGGAAACAAAATTGATTTTACAGTAGGTACTGAGTAAAGTCAGAAGTTACAAATGTGGGGTTTGCAAAACAAAATTGTGGAAGATCCAGCCTACATCATCCCCAATTAGTAATTTGCATGTGAAGAGCTCAAACCCTTTATGAATCTAGGAACAAATGAAGCAATGCCCATTGGCAGAGATGACAAGGTGGCAGAATTCTCATATAAGTGAAATGCAGAAAGTTGGCTTAGTTGTAGTTTTTGTTTTTTTTTGTTTGTTTGTTTGTTTTTCACATAAGATCTTAGTTCTTTTTTGTTTGTTTGTTTTCATCCCACAGAATTAAATTTAATAAACAAAAAGATTTGAAAGACATTTTTTTTTGCTAAGAATTTCTTCACCAAAGGCATATTTAAAAAAGCTTTTAAACATCTGTTTTTATTAATGAAAACACACTGCTTAATTATACCACTGATTACTATCTTTCACCGGTTGGAAAGTCTAGGAGGAGTCCATTAGCTGAAAATTCAATGCAATTCAGAAAATAAACCACAGTGAAATCTTGGAAGACTTTGAATGCTTTGCCACAAAACATTTTGTTTTGACCTCTGATCACCGCTTAATGTTCTCTAACTTTTTTTGAAGACGGTTTGTGTCAACCATTGCTTTCATATTAGCTATGTTTTCTAGCACTGGTTGACTTGGACTGAATTCTTGTCTTCTTGGAATTGGCCCAAATATTGATCAGTTTCCTTTGAAGTCTGTTCTTCCTCTGCTTCTGGAATAGCAGAAGAGAATCAGGATTATTTTCCTTTTTTTTTTTTCCCACCATGGCTGCTCTTGACATGTTTTAATGTATAGCACCTGCCTTAAATTCACTCCACCAAGCCAATAGTTGGACTGTCTTGAAATCTATATGTGCTACAGCAAAATGTGATTTTAACCTTTATAGACCAAAGAGTACCCTTTATTGTCTACTGTCCTAAATTCTTTGGGGGAAAGATTAATTAATTGCAAGGAGAAGTGTGCTGCCTGTAATTATGTGGTCTGGGTAAGGAAAGGGCAGCTCAAGCGCAAGAACACAGCTTCTTTTACAAAACAAGACCTGACTTGGGTGGATAAAAGCAACCTTGGAAATCACACTAGGGAAAGAAACCAACCTAGATGTCACTAGGTTTTATTATGAAAGTAACAATAGCATGAAATCACTTTTTTTTTTTTTAAATTCAGGAACAACCTCCACTTATTTGTAGTTAAAGCTTATTATTGTTCCCTGGTTGAACTTTAGAAAAATTTAAGCTGAAAGAAATTAAATGTCCAAAATGCACCAGTGAAATTCTCCTTTACTTAATGACTGGAAAAGAATAGATCAGTGGGGCTGGAATTGTGGCTCAGTGGTAGAGGGACTTGCCTAGCATTTGTGAAGCACTGGGTTCGAGCCTCAGCACTACATAAAAATAAATAAAATAAAGGTATTTCAACAACTAAAAAATTAAAAAAAAGAATTGATCAGTGGAAGGTTAGATGTAGCATCAAATCTTAAAAAAGAAAAGAAACTACCAAAAGGCCACACATTGTCACATCCAGTAGGAGTAGGTATAACATGGACTTCTTTCAATAGAATTGGGTAAATATTTGACCTCCAATGTCATTATGGTTAATGTACATCCCAGACCTCAGAGAATATGGAGATGGAAGTTCTGCTTTCTGATTGGTTCTCTGAGAGTCTTTGGTTGCTTGAGAAAAACTGATCATTTACTCTGTCCTTTACTTGGTACAGTTCAACTCAATTGTTCAATGGATGAAACAAAAATGATCTCATCCTTTGATCATTTAACTTCATGTGGCTTGTAAATCAGTATATAATAATAACTTCTGGCTTAATTATTAACTCTCAGAAAATATTCTCACCAATAGCCTTCAGGGCTAATAACATTCCTTTATTTAATTCTGAAAAGATTAAGATGTGGTTGGCCGTGAATGTCCCATAAAATCAAAGTTGATTACAATTACACTAATATTTCTAGAATTCATGTGTCTCTTGCCTTCCTAACAAACTCCCCTATGTTAAATTACTCATTTTGATAACTATGTGAGAAAAAGATGCACAGATGGTATTTCTGAGAATGGCATCAAAGCATTTAAAATGTGGACTGGCAACCTATCGCATATTTATATGTGAGTGGAAAATCATCTTTTGGCTATATTAATACTGCAAAAATAAACACACTTTGGTCTTGATGCAAAAGTTTAAAGTTCTCATGGCAATATCTGTTCACTTTGCTTACCAGGTACAATAAAATAGTTGACATTTATTAAATGTCCACAGTTTGTTCCCATCAGGTCTACACCTTAGCGAGAAAGACATTCAAGGACTTTATGGGGGAGAAGCAGAAGCACAAATGTGTACATGTAAACAAGCAGGGATGGCGACGTGTAAACACACACAAATGATCCGGAGCATCTGTGCAAAGATACAGGCAGAAACTGACTGGAAGGATGAAGGGTGGGTACATGGAACAGGTATCCTGCTGAAATGAGGTGAATTAGGTTTTGTGAAGGCTCTGCCAGGCTTAGAACAGGATTTGTTTTCTACTTCTTAAAAAAATTGAGGATTCATCTACATAAAAGAATGGAAGTTTTCATTCCAATTTTTGATGCAGCAAGGGAGGACTCTGTGGAATTTGCCCCAGAAGTGGTCCTCAAAATGGGGTTTGGACCAGCAGCTGCAGCATTCCCTGGGCATTTGTTTGAAATGCAGATGATCTGGCAGGTTGTCCCCAAGCTACTGAGTCAGGAACTCTGGAGTGAGGCCCAGGGATCTGTTTTTGGTCAGCCTGCCAGGAGATTCAAGTTGAGAAGCACTGTTCTAGGTGGTTCTCAGTCTGGAGTAGTGATAGCACAGCTTGGCAACAGTAAGTCCAGGGGCCAGCTGATATCCACAGGAGGCGTTCTACAAGGGGAGGAGGAGACAGTTAACAAAGGCCTTAAAGCCCACCACCAGAAACTGTAAGTGGATATACTGCAGGCGGGGGTGTATTCAGTAGTAGAGGGCTTGCCTAGTTTGTGGGCATACCATTGGTTTTACCCTTGGCACTGGGGTGAGGGGAAGAGGTTACATCACGCCCTCTGAAATATTCATGTTAGAGCCACCATACCAAATTAATGTCTTCAGAGAACACAAACTTTTATACTTCTTGACTTTATCAGCATGTTGTGTTATGATTCCTGAGACTTTCAAATATAATTTCCTTTGCTTTTAAGGAAAGGATGAGGTGGTGAGAAGGGGGTTTATAGGAGATGGGTAGCTGGGAAATGGCAAAAATAGGAAAAAGTAATTCCAAGAGGAATATAACATTGGTTAAAAAAAAAGTTGTTTTTGTTTTTTGATGTCTGACTATGTTGCCCAGAATGATCTCAGATTTGTGGGTTCAAGTGATCTTCTGCCTCAGCCTCCCAAGCAGCAGGAACTACAGGCATGTGCCATCATGCCTGGCTAGCAAAGTTATTCTTTAAAAAAAAAACATTGTTATATAGCCCATATGCCTAGACTGGAGCACAATAGAATAAATTAATAATAAATTAATAATAAAAGCTCTAATGTGCCAGGCATGTTCTGAAATATTTGCATATATTAATTCATTAATCCTCACAACATCTGAGGTAGGGCTTACTATTTTTCTCACAGAGAAGTTAAGAAACTTGCTTAAGTTCACACAGCTAGAGCTAAGACTCAGGTGCTCAGCTATGTATTTAATGATTATGTTATGCTCCAAGAACTGAAATACTGGAAGACAGCTATTTCTATTGTGAAAGAGTAACTCATTGTTCTAAATTGTTTGGCCTTTGAGCATTAGGCTTTAGGGCCTAATGGCTTTCTTATTTAATTTTCTGGTTGGCCAGCCTAGTATTTCCTGGGTCTACCTAGTTCTCACAAATGGTAAATAGGGCTGATTTTTGGGTGGGGTAAATCAGTTACCAAAAAAAGGTTAGGCTCAGTGCCCAGAACAAAGTTAGAAATGACTCTGAAATGATCTTCCCTCAGCCTGGAACAGTTTAGTGAAGGCTCAACAGCTCTGCAGATTTTGGGGCCCATCTAAAATGCTTGGGTTCCCCTCAGAGTCCCTGGAGAGAAAGTGTGGAGGGGCAGACAAAGACAGCCTGTGGACATCTCATCATCTGTGGGTCAGCTTCCCAATAATGGTTGGAGAGCATGGACTGTGGAGTCAGACAAGTCTGTTTCTGTCCCAGCTTTTTCTTTTCCAGATGTGGGAACTTAACTGCGATGCCTCATTTTCCTCATTTATAAAATGCACATAAGATTTACGCTTGCCTTAGTGTTGCTGAGAAAACAAAATAAACAATATACTTAAAGTCCCTAAAACAATGCTGTGTTAGTCAGCTTTGCATCACTGTGACCAAAATACAGGACAAGAACAATTTAGGGGAGGAAAGGTTTATTTTACAAGTTCAGAGGATTCAGTCCATGGTAGGCCAACCCAATGCTCTGGGGCCAAGAGGAGGCAGAACATCATGGTGGAAGGGTGTGGTGGAGGAGAACTGCTCTGATCATGGCACCCAGGAAGCATAGGTAAGGGGGAAGGGGCTACAGGGAAAATGAATCCTTCCAGGGCATGCCCCAGTGACCCACCTCCTCCAGTCAGGCCCCACCCACCCATAATTACCACCCAGTAGTCCATTTAAACTAGGACGGACAGATTAGGTTACAGCTGTCATAAACCAGTCACTTCACCTCTGAACATTCCTGCATTAACACATGGGAGGGGCACCTCCTATCCAAACCACAACAAATGTTTGGTACACAGTAAGCACTAAATAAATTTTAGTTTTTCCTGTTAGTTTATTGACCACCAACTATATGCCCTTCACTGTTTTGTAAGCTTTCATGGATAGTAATGACCACCAGTTCTTACAAAAATGCTTGGCATGGGTGTTTCTATTCCTCCTCCTCCTCCTCCTCCCCTCCTCCTCTCCCTTCTCCCCCTCCTCTGCCTTTTCCTCCTCCTTTTCCTCCTTCATAGTTCTAGTGATAGAACCCAGAGCCTCATGTCTGCTAGGCTCTATCGCTGAGCTACATTCCCAGCACTGGGTGTCTCTCATTTTGCAGATGAAGAAGAATCTGGGTCTCTGTGGGGGTTCACTGGTCCCAAGCAGATTTAAGCAGGAAGTGGCACCACCAGGCTTCAACCAAAGTGCCTTGGGCCCACAGCCCAGCAGCATGGCTGTGCCTTCTCTCAGTTGGACAGGAAACCTTATTAGAATAATTGAAATGATTGTTCATGAGGTCCTGGGAAAGCATTACTGATTTACTGCTTTGTTCACACTTTATATAGCTTGATTTGAAGCTGCTTTTGTCACTTCATTCATCCCCTTTCACTGTGTGTGGGAGTCCTTCTAACAGGTGATGTGTCAGCACAAGAATATTTGATGGGCCCTGTAACTTGTTTATTTTCTGCCCACATGAGTGATTGATAAGTGGTTTGCATGGTGTAGATTTTCTCTTAGGAAGTAACTATAGATCAGCCATCTGTCTGATGCCCAGACAGAGGCAGGACATCTTGCATCCCCAACACTTCTTCTTCTTCTTCTTTTTTTTTTTTTTTTTTTGGCTTTAAAGCATTTATTGTATCATTTTATTGTATCATACCTGCATGATTTTCTCATGGTATTTGTAGATGATTTGTATTCTAGTTATTGTATTTTTAAGTTCTATAGTTTCAAATTGGTTCTTGTATATGATCTTTTTTTTTTTGATGAAACTTTTTTTTCATTTCTTTCAAGAAATTCATAATTACTTGTTGGAACATTTTTAAGACTGCTTGAAAATCTTGGTCAGATAATCTCAACACCTGATTTGCCTTGGTATTGTCATCTGTTGATGGTCTTTTCTTGCTTGAAACTGTGGATTACCTGGCTCTTGAGGTTGTGGGTGGTTTCTATTGTGTCTATTGTGGTTGTGAGATAGAATGTTCCGTATTGTAGATAGAAGGCAGTCTCCTTATTTAGGCTTAGCATGGAGCTTCTGGCCTACTTTTGTGGGCTATGGTTCCAATGACAGCTCAATTTTCTGAGCTCTTGCATGCTCCTCTGCTGCTATATTCTTCTGCCACTGCTAGAACTTCTGAGCTATCCCTGTCTATGCCACCTATAGGGGCTGAACGCACATTCATGGGTCACAGTCTATAGGGAATAGGGAAACCCAGAGTGACTAGGCCTGGGGCTCTTTCTCCTCTTGTGGGAGGGAGACATAAGACCCTACTGACATTGTCACTGTAGTAGCACAGCCTACATTTTCAGTGCTCCAAGTATGCAGAGGGCATTGGATTGGTCCAGGGCTTTACTGTAGTCCCATGCAATTGGGTCAGTGCCCTGGGCATAGGTATGTGTGGAGTGGGCAGCCCACTAGGACTTGAAGCTGCCACCGTGGGCAGAGAGGGCCACCAGCCCATCCCCTAGATGTGGATTGATGGTTGCCGCCCCTACTAGGTCTCTGTTGGGCTTCCCTTCTCTTTCCTAGTCCTTTGACCTCAGAGTAAAGGCTTTTCTTGGGATTTATTTCTATGCTTGTTGACCATATTCGGGTGCAGGTTTCTTCAGTGTCCAGCCCAAGAGCACATGGGAGTGCGATTTACCATGACTGTCACTTCATATGCCACCTTCTCTTTTCCAGTTTTCAGAACTCTTTTATCATGATCTTTTGGATGATTTCCAGGTTGTTAGTTGTGTTAGAGGACAGAAACAAGGAAAAGTGAATCTATAATATCTTGGAATCTGTACCATCTTTAATACAAACTATTTTAGATACTTCTTGAAAGCAAATCATACATATGTACATATAATTATAATTTATATAATTTAATTTCATATAATTATGTATTTATTATTATATACTTACAGAGTTATAACTATAACTATATATATAATTGTTATTTGTGAGTGGAATGTTTAATTTTATGATTGTTCCTGATAAATTAGAGTATGAGTTAAAATTGAAGGTGGGGACTTCAGTGGTGCAGACAGATAGTGGGCATAGAGCATTTCTCTCTTTCCCTCCATGCTAAACACAACCCCCTTCTGTAGGCAATTTAAGAAGCAACCAAAGGGAAACTCTGAAAGGTAAAGTGAGCTGGCCTGGGCCCCAGGACTGATGGCCAGACAGAGGCAGGGCATCTTGCATCCTTCTGTGCCCCCATGCCTAGACCCAGTGTTTCCTAGTCCCAGCCCAGCCAGCAAAGTTAGCTCAAGTAGACTTATTCTTCCTTGAGCTCCTCAAGTATAAGGCAAAAAGTTGGGTGGAAGTGAGGTTTAATAGAAAACCCTGCAAAATAACCTGCCAGGGAAATACTCTCCTTCCTCCATGAGTGTGAGGCATCTCTTTCCCACCAAAAGGTACTGAGGAATGCAAGCTGATCTGTCAAGACAGACCCACCCACAACAAGCCTCCTGGACTAGGGAACCTCTTTGTTCTGCAGCTCAAGGTCCTCCTCCCTCCGCCAGGGGAGTGCATCAGTAGGAAGAATGCCTCCTCCATAGACCAGAAAGGAATTTTCTAATCCAGACAGGGAAGTCCTTCTGCCCTTTCAGGCAGCACCAACAGGCACCAGATAAACTCCCCAGGCAGAAATAACACCAAAAATTTGCTGAAAATTAAGCTGTTGAAATCTAAAGACAAAATAAAAACCTTGAAATCACCCTATAACAGAGATTCTGATGACAACACATATTTTGTTGAAATCACCAAAGGAGCCAGAAGGAAGAGCACCATGATTTCCAAAGGTTGGAAGAAAATATGTTTCAATCATGAATTCTACATCTGGATGGCAAAATTATCCTTCAGGAATGAGAGGAGATAAAGACATTCTTGGGTGAAGGAAAACAAAGAGATTTTGCTCTAGCTCACTAACCTAAAGACGAGCTTAAGGAAGTCTTCAAAAGAAAGGAAACAAAAACAGAAGGAAACTTAGAGCATCAGGAAAGAAGAAACATGGAAAAGAGCAGAAGGGCCTGGTGTGGTGGTACATGCCTGAAATCTCAGTGACTTGGGAGGCTGAGGCAGGAGGATCTCAAATTTGAGGCCAGCCTGGGCTAGCCACTTAGCAAGGCTCTGTCTTAAAGTGAACAATGAAAGAGGGCTAGGAATGTAGCTCAGTGGTAGAGTGCTTGCCTAGCATGCCCCTGAGTTCAATTTCAGTACTGAGAAGGAAAGAAGGAAGGGAGGGAGGAAGGAAGGGGTGGGGAAGAAAGGAAGGAGAGGAGGGGAAGGGGAGGAGAGGCAGGCAGGCAGGCAGGCAGGCAGGCAGGCCCAGACACTTCTTATACCTTGTGCTCTTACTAACACACTGATATGTTAAACTTGAACCTTGTCTTTATTTGTACTTGTGAACGTACAGCTGGTCCTAATCAGCACAGACAGAATATATGTCCAGCCCCACTATGACCTCTGACATCTAAGTGGAGGAGAGTTCTCTGTCTGTGTTGCTGTCAGTGTCATTCCTAGGCAAACCACTCAACCTCATTGAGGCTACAAATTTAATTTGCTATTTTCTGTTTAGTCACACAACAGGCTGGAGCCTCCTTGGTAAATTGATTTCCTTCCCTGGTGTCTTACACTGCACATGTTACAAGGGGCAGGGCAGTATTGGGGACTCCAAAATAGGTGTTATAAATGTGTCATGAGTGACTACAGCCAAGGGGTATGTGAATTGGTCTTTAGTTTATATCTGCATGTTCTACTGCTGTTTGCACAATAAATCTTTGTGACTTTATAATATTTACTCTGAAGTATGCTGTACACCAAGAAAACAAAGAATTATCAGAACTCACAGTATCAATGACTACAGAAACCTAGAAATAGACTGTCTTTGACTTTTAGTTATCTAGTGGAAACATATAAAATTGAGAATCTAATATTTTTGACTTATACACAGAGTACCACTTGGGTAACAGTGGAATTAAAATAAAATGGAAAAAAAATTCAAAGATATCAAAATGGAAGCTCCCTCCTGCCCTTCACATGTTATCAAGAAAGTATAAGAGGAGACTTAGCCAGCACATTTAGCACTCTCTGTATTGTATAGAGATGGCAAATCTTTTTTTTTTTTTTACTTGTAGATGGAAACAAGACCTTTATTTTATTTATTTATTTTTTATGTGGGGTTGAGAAGTGAACTCAGTGCCTCACACACTCTAGGCAAGCACTCTACCACTGAGCCACATCCCCAGCCCAAGAGATGGCAAATCTTTAAAAATCAGGAAAAATAGATTTGTTGAGACAAAATATCAGCAGGAGCACTGACCTAACCCATACAGGACTCTGTTCTCTCATCTGTAGAACTGGGGCATTACGATTGATGATTGTTTTGAGATCTTTAGATGTGAAGAGTCTGAGACATTTTAATCTGTTCTTGAAATGGGATTGGATATGGACTTTCCATGAGTTGAGACACTACAAACTAGATAGAAAGTCTTGTTTGAGGATTTATAGAAAAGGCAGACCAATTTGGAATTGTTATCTTTATATATGTTTTTAAGTCCTATTTAGATTTAATATTAAACAGGGACATTTATGAGTTGCTGCATTCCAGGAACTATAGTAGACATCCACAGGAGATCTTGTGTCTATCATGGTACTGCCCGGTAAAAAAAGAAATGCTCATTTGTAGTTGGGTAATAAACAGGAGTTGATTTTGTTACCATCAGCCTTGAAAATATCTTTGGCCCTGCAGCATGGCAAAAGGGAATAGAATCCCTTCTCCCCCAGGATGCCAAAGACCTACAGTGGGCTGTGGACAGGGAGAGGAAGTTTTCTCGGTAGTTACTAAGCAAGTTAGGTCAGAGTATTCTACAGAATTCATTAGTGAGAAGCAGAGACTTCTGGACAATATCATGATAGTGCCTATTTGCAAGCAAATCCATCAACAAAGACTAAAGTCACTTCAGATGGTAATGTGACCCCTGTTCAAAGAAGTATTATGATGCAAAGAGGTACTACTCTCAAAATGCAAGTGTCAGACACACTACCAAGTACTTTAAATGCATGTCTTAATCTTGAAAATACTCAGTATAGTACCTCTTATAGGGGTGGTAAAACTGAGGCACAGGTGGAGGTAAAGCTTGGTGGTCCACCTAGAAATGGGTTGGGAAAAGCTGGGTGACACAAGGAGAAGAGAAACCTAACCAGTGAAACGAGTATCATTCTTTTAGTTGAGAATAGTGAGAGGAACTGGATGCTGTTTCCAGTTTAGTTCCATGATGGTACATTTAATAGAACAACGATACTACATGTCATTTAATTAGATAGCAGGTAATACTCATGCTCAGCTGTTTATTGCCATTGTAGATTCCAAGATAATTAGTCCTTCTGAGTACTGTTACAGGTACATAACTGCACTGACTTGGCTGCACTTGATACTGCAGTATATGTGCAGAGTTTGTTGTGATACCCATCTAGGTTAAAATCCCAACTCCAAGCCAGACATGGTGGTGCATGCCTGTAATCTCAGCTATTGAGGAGGCCAAGGCAGGAGGATCACAAACTCTAGGCCAGCCTCAGCAACTTTGCAAGACCTTTTCTCAAAATAAGAGATAAAAAGGACTGGGCATGTAACCCAGTGGTAGAGTACCCTGTGTTCAACCCCCAATAGCAAACAAATAAATAAATAAATAAATAAAATAAAAACTGAAATCCCGTCACCACTCATAAGCTTTATGCCCCAAATATACTGCCTGCTGTCGCCCACATGCAAAATAAGTTTAACAATACCAACTTCACAGAGCTTCTGGGAGATTTAAATGAGATCATATGTCTAAAGCAGTTAGCACAGTACCTAGCACATAGTAAATGCTTAATAAACAGTGACTAAAATAGCTGTTCCTACAGTCACCCAACAAGGTAAACCACATCCCTTCACAATGCTCACTTTACCAGGTTTAATTGGGGTGTGACACTCTATAAATTTGTTCCCCAAGGCTCTGCAGTAGACTCAACAAATAGAAAGATATTTAAAGTAATGAACTTGTTCATTATCTTGCCAATTTTATGAGCCAGTCTAACAGGATCTGCCCTAGTCATAGGAGTAAAGTGGCAGAGGCAGCACCCCTACACTTAGATTTTTGGTCGGAGCATTCTTCCTATCAGACTCCTCCAATAGACTCCTCTTTGCCCCATTTGCTTTTCCACTTCTGTGCATAAAGCCAGAGCTATGTGTATTTTTATTCCCAGTGTTCTCATATGTTGATTTTTTTCATCCACTAAAAAGTAATGAGCTTAAGAAAAGTTCAATTAAAATGAGACATAAATATTTTCTTTCTTACTGTGTCATTAAAAACTCTCCCCCCCTGCTCCCCAAGGTTGCTTGGCACCCACCCAAAGGAAACATTTTCCCCATTTGGCCCACAGCATTTAAAGCAGAGAGGAAACAGATCTGCTTAGTCTGTCTCGGCAGGATCCTTACATGGGGAGAAGAGCCGGGGTTTCAAAGGACCGGAAAACAGTGCAAAGTAGACAAGAAAGTGAAGGGGGGAAGGATGGAGAAGGAAAGCTAGGGGAGGGAGAGAGGAAAACGATGCCACAGAACAAGCCTAGAATACACAGGTCCTGGAGGGTGGTGTTCGGCCCTGGGATTTGGCATTGAAGGTGTAGAACTCACCATTAAACTCTCACCTCCTCCAGCAGAGAGTCCATGACAACACTAGTCCTGGCAAATTTCTAGTCAATTCCAACATGTTTCAGCACAGCCCACACTTGAGATTTGTTATCAAATGCTAAGTCATCTTCATCAGCAACTAGAATTGAGTACGTGCTTTACAGTGATTAATTTCCTTACTCCTTAAAAACAGCATATGGGCTATATATAGATATAATCCTAATTTTAAAGATAGGAAACCTGAATTTTAGGGAGATTCCATCTGGTAGATAATTGAGCCTGGATTCCAACCCCAGCAATTGGACCCAAGCACGCTCTCTTCTCTTCTCTCTTCTTCCTCTTGCTCCTCGTCTTCCTCATTCTCTTTCTCTTCTTCCTTCCTTTGTTTATTTACATGGATCTCGCTCAGAGTTCACTTCTATTTTGTAAATGGAGTTGATAGTAGTTTTTTTTCTTTTCCTTTCTCTCCTACTCTCTCTTTTCAGTATTGAGGCTCAGACCCAGGATCTCGCCCAGGCTAGGCGAATGCTCCACCACTGAGCTATATCCCCAGCACTTTTTAATTTAATTTAATTTTTAAAAATTTTGATTTCTGCTTTGAGATAGGATCATGTAGGTTGCTGTGGCTGATCTCAAATTTGCCATCCTCCTGCCTCAGCCTCCTGAGTCTCTGGGTGTACAGGCATGTACCACCACACCTGGCAATAGCAGGTAGCTTTTGCCTCATCCTTTTCTGTTTCCTATCACAGAGCTAATGTATTCCTGACTGTCATTTTTCCAGGAGTTGTTAATTCAGTGAAATCAGTAACAGTCACCACAGGAAATTCAAGTAGAAGGAACTGCTCCATCTAGAGTTCCTTTTTGCAAATAAGTTATTTGCTACTTCCAGTGAGTGTCCTTCTTTCCTTCCAGGCTTTCTCAGAAGACTTTGCCTTGTCTGAACATTAAGCTTTCTCTTTAGGCCCCAAATAATGCCATCTGCAGTGGTGTGCTCAGTGAGTGGCTTCCTGTAGCTTTTTGGAGAGCAGGACATTCCTTTTCATCTTCTCTTTTCTAAACAAATACATTACTATTTGAGTCTTTCTTCCCAGGGAAATTGTCTTCTTCCTGTATTCTGAGCTCTTTTTCCTCTGTTTGCTTTATCTGGTCAATTAGCTTCTTCTGTATCTGTTCTGCTTATTTTAAAACAATATAGTAAAAAAAAAACCAAGGCAAAGATGGACTACTTTTTTACATTGTGCTTGTTTTAATCAGCCCATCCTTATATTCATGTAAAAAAATTCCATACTGAGAAGTGACACCAAAGCAGCTGAGATCCAGGTGAGAGTTTCTCTGATCTTCATCTCTTGAGGTGATTAAGACATTGGCACATTTGTAAAGAGGTCACACAGTTTTCAGTTTGCAATGTCCAATTCTGAATAAGAAAATCTCTGACTCTTAAAAAGAGTAGTGGCTGATATCCTTAAAAGTGGTTGGGCAAAAAGTCCCCAGAGCAGACTGGCTTCCTGTGGTCTATAGAGTCATAGTATCTCTCCAATTATAGGCACTTTACATGTGTAACTGTGTGATTTTGAGTAGTGAATCTCTGGTGGCTCAGTTTCTTCTTCTATAAAGTGGGATAATAAAAGCAACTACCTCATAGAGTTGTGAAAAATAAATTAGTATTTCTATATCTATTTATCATCTACTTACCTATCTTAGACAGTACCTAATACTGGAATGTAACTAAGTGTTATCTATTGTTATCATTCATCTAATATTCTAGATCTCTTCATTTATTTTAGATTTTTATTTAAAAATTTTATTAATATAATACAGTTATACAAAATGGTGGGATTTTTTGTTACATATTCATGGACATTTAGACCTCTTCATTCTTATTTTGGTAGTATCAGTTTGCCACTCATTCATTTATTTATTTTTCTTTTGAATATATTTTATTACCTAATATGTGCCAGACACTGTACTGGGCTCTAGTATATATTGGTAAGCAAAAATACAATCCCTGCCTTCAAGGAGCTTTTAGTTTATTAAGGAGACCAGGCAGAAATCAGACAATCATATGAGATTGTGCAAACATTCTGTGACCCATTCTAGGAAGGATTTATGTTCATGAGCTGTTGATGGTGTCAAATGAGGATTGGACCCAAGGAGGTAGCAGAGGTCCTTCCTCAAGCATCCCTCAGGAGGTGATAGGGGTTAGGATCTGAGGGGGAGGACGAGGTGACTTGGCAAAGCCAATCCTAGATTATTCCAAGCTGGAGAGTCTGCATGGTGAGAGCAGAGAGTGATTGAAATGCATCAGGAAGAGGCACAGGTGGGTAACACTGGTGGTGCAAAACTCTCTGGGCCAGTTCAACTAGTTAAGGTTCTTGGAGCAATGGGAAGTAAGAGAACAACTTGAAGTTAGGGTTTTTGTTTTGTTTTGTTTTAATTGTCGATAGATCTTTATTTTATATATTTATCTATATGTGGTACCGAGAATCAAACCCAGTGCCTCACACATGCCAGATAAGTGTGCTACTGCTGAGCCCCAGCCCTTTGAAGTTAGGTTTTCTGTTTCTGTTAGGGGTATTCAGATTTTAGTAGAATTTGAATTTGAATTTCTGAGAGATTACTGTGGCTACAATGTAAAGACTGGTTTGGTGGGTCTGCGGGATGCAGAGCGATGGGTGACACACGGTGATCTGTGGGGGAGATGACAACAGCATGGATGGTGCTACAGGGGCCAAGACAGACTGGTGTGGATGGATGGAAGGGCATTTGGAGATGGATAAATTTGGGGATGGTACAAGGAGCTCTGGGTGCCATGAATGATTTTGTGTTACTCAGCCTTTTATTGCTGTGACCAAAATGCTGACAAGAACAACTTAGAGGAGGAAAAGTTTATTTGAGCTCGTGGTTTCAGAGGTATTAGTTCATGATCAGCCGATTCCACTGCTCTGGGCCTAAGGTGAGGTGGAAGAATGTTGCAGAGGAAAGCTGATCAGCTGTGGAAGTTAGGAGAGAGAGAGAGAGAGAGAGAGAGAGAGAGAGAGAGAGAGAGAGAGAGAGAGAGAAAGAAGGGGAGGGAGGAGGTCAGTGACAGATATAGTCCAAAGGCACACCTCCTGTGACTTATTTCCTCTAACCTAGCCCCACCTGTATAGTTACTACTCCGTAGTCCATTCAAATTAGTATTCATCTATCAAATGGATTAATCTACCAAATAGGTTACAGTTCTCATAATCCAGTCTTTTCTCCTCTGAACATTGCTACATTGCCTAACATATGAGTTCTTCAGGGGACATTTTTAGATTCAAACCATAACAACCTCATTAATTCTAATGAAATTGAATGCATGTTGCTTTGTGTCCCTCATCTGTCCAAGGGTATAAGTTGCTAAGTTGACATGTGGGTTCTTTTACAGAGTTGAAACGGTTAGAGTCACCTGAAATGTTTGAGCTACACTGCTTAGGTGTGCTGATTAGCCCAAATTAAAGAAGGAAGTTGACCTTCAACCCAGTCTTTGTTTCATTCCAGCTGCAGAAATCCTTTTCAGTTGCTCTCTGGTTTGAGTAAACACAGTCCCTGTCACCTTATCCCTTTGATGACTGGTTCCACATCTATATTTTCACTTGGGCATGATTCTCACTGACAGTAGAAAGTTCAGCCCCAAGACCAGCAGCTGTGAAAATACTTGCTCCTCTCCAGAACTATTAGTACTCCTGGGAATCACGTCACTGTGCCAACTGCTTGCCAGTCCTGAAGTGACCTTGTTATTTTGGGAAGTAGTAAAGGAAATGATATTTTCAAAGCCCGAAGTGGCATTTTCCTTGGGCACTGAAAGGTGTAAGTGATAAAATACTCACTGTGTTTAAGGATCAGGGGAACAGACAGGTTACTGGACACACAGAGTTACAAAGGCTTTCTCTGTGTGTCAGCAAAGTACATTTGAGCTCAGTGAAATACCCCAGGACCTAAGTGGTCTTTTCACTTATATAACTAGACAATAGAAGGGGTCAGGTTATTATTCATTTATTTATTTTTGTGGGGATTGAACCCAGGTGTGCTCTACTATTGAACTACATCCCTAGTCCCTTTCATTTTCTTTTTTAAATTTAGAAACATAATTTCACTAATTTGCTGAAACTGGCCTTGAGCTTGCAATCCTCCTTCTTCAGCCTCCAAAGTCAATGGGGTTACAAGAATATGCCACTGTGCCCAGCTCAGAAGTGGTCAGTGTAAAAAAGCTATTCTTCTGTCCAACTTTTGGATTTTTATTACAAACCAAACATAATCCTCAGGTGAAATGAAGAGTACAGAAAAGAGGCTGCTGGATTTTGAGCTGCTGTGAGCAGAAGCAGCCCATGTTTTATTCATGTTTGTCCCCTAACCAGGTCCACCATACTTGTCATATAGTTGGTACTCAGCAAATGTTGGTTGGTAAAAGATTCATCTATGTTTCCATGGGGTATTTATATTTTATGGTGAGTTAAGCATTTTTTGCTTAACTCAGTGAAGATGGACATATCCTATGATCCTTATTTATTTTGACCTTTATTTGGCTACAAGGGTTTTAAAAATGAAATAATAAGGAAAATCATTTTTAGTACCATTTTACATAAATAGATACACTTGCTGACTAAGTGTAGATAAAGATGTTCTCTCCTGAAGATGCTTTTGCAAATCTAAATTGCAAAAAGAAAGAGGTTATTGGTGCAGGAGGAAGGGACATTCAGATAAAACTCATAGCTTAATTTCTAGACAGGATTGCTATTTTAAAAATGGATTTCAAGTGTATCTTGTGAGCCTGGCACAGGCACTGAGGGGTTTACCAATGATTTGTGATTTGTAATTATCCAGAATATGGTCCAATGATCCACTGTCCTTTGAAACAGTCAGTCTGTTCTCTTGATGGCTCTTGTGTACTTTCTTTGCATCAGCTCTCTAGTCAGGGCTCTGTTCCTTCTGATCTGTCTTGTTGGAACAGTCTCTTTATCTTTCCCTCTTAAGCATGCCAGTCCCTACTTCTTGCTAAATTATTCTTTGTTAGTGGTTTCTTCAGGGTCACTAGCCCTGCCGCATTAGTATCACCTGGGAACTTCCTACAAATGCAAGTCCTTGAGCCTCACCCTGGACCTACAGAAGAAGTAACATTGTGAGGGCCCTACAATTATGTTTTCTTTCTTTTTCTTTTTTAAATCGAGAGAGAGAGAGAGAGAGAGAGAGAGAGAGAGAGAGAGAGAGAGAATTTTTTTTTAATATTTATTTTTTAGTTTTCGGCGGACACAACATCTTTGTTTGTATGTGGTGCTGAGGATTGAACCCGGGCCGCACGCATGCCAGGCGAGCGTGCTACCGCTTGAGCCACATCCCCAGCCCTACAATTATGTTTTCATAAGCATGGGATGTTGACTCAATTTCCAATTTGAGAACCATTGCTGTATGTAAATAAAGCTCAGTAATAAGCATATCATAACCTCTTTGTTTAACATCCTTTATTTTCTTCCCTGCCAACCATAGCCTAAGCATGTATTTTTTATATCCTTCTATTTGATGCTTTGTACTATTAAGCACTAGCTTCTACTCCCCTATGCGTGTAATTGTAACCCACACTGCAATCCAAATGCATCATTTGCACTTCCCTCTCCTCTCTCTTCTTGTAGAAACCATATTTATTCTTTAGAGTCTATCAAAAAATAATATTTGTCTACATAATCCACATACGCAGATTTAAAATCTTCTGGTCATGAAGGATTTATAAAGAAACACAACAGACCCTACACCTCTACCCTTAATCTTTCCTGTCCCCCAAGTTTCATTCCCCAAGAGAAATCATTTTCACTATTCCTGCTTAAGATCTTCTTGGAGAGCCAGGTGTGGTGGCACATACCTATAATCCCAGCAACCCAGGAGTCTGAGGCAGGAGGATCACAAGTTTGAGGCCAGCTTCAGCAACTTCTATGAGACTCTCAGCAACTTAGTGAGATACCATACCAAAATAAAATAAAATAATAAAAAGCACTTGAGGTGTAGCTCAGTGGTAGAGTGCCCTGGGTTCAATCTCTAATACAAACAAACAAGCAAACAAACAAATAAATACATAAAAAATAAATAAAAAATAGTTTTCTTGGAATTATGACTATTTTGAAATTATTTAAAAGTTTATCTACTAACTTTTATGTTTTGTGTCTACTAAGTTTTGTGTTGGTAGGTAAAATAAGAATAGAAAAAATTTTAGGTAGATAAAATTTGGTGGGCACCCCATTTCCCTCTTCACTCTCCCCAGTATATCCTGAGTTAAATCTTAACCTTGGCCAAGTTCGTCTTTTCCTTGGAGTGTTTTCAGAGTCTGCTTTCTTCTTGTATACTGTTTGCATTTCTCTGTGAGTATATGCCCCTCCTTCTCATGTTATAACAATGTTTGTCTGTGTACAACTCCCAACCAAAGGAGGGGGTAAGAGCCCAAGGAATGGAGCCTGTGATTTACTTTCTTTGCATCCCATCCTCCCTGCTTCAAGCAGAGTAGTGCCTCTAAGTCAATGTGGTGAATTTAATAAAGTAAAATGTTTTCTCAGCCTTGAAGCTTGCAGCTATTACGTCAGCATCAGGAACTTGTCTTCTCTTTCTAATGTGGTTTTCTGACATTATTGTGGAGAATGGTAAGCCTAGACACAGGGGGCTTGTGCCAGACCCTTTCCTTGGTGACCTCTCCTAAGATCTTCAGTAAGGTGCATAATACTTTGCTTCTGTTTTTTTTTTTTTTCACCAATAAAAGGATGACAATAATTATCTATAAACAGGATTGAAGTGAGAATCAAATGCAACAACACATGTTGTGAAGTATTATGTTGATTCTTATATTTAAAACAAAAAGGCAGCCTATTTTCTAGTTGCAAATAGGGCTATAAAAATTAGAAAAAAATAGTTTATTTTTAGACCCAAGAGATCTTTTTCCCAAGATTAGCCTTGGATTTCTTTTATACTTGGGAAAGTATATTCTCATTGCCTGAAATCTGAAGCAAGAAAAGTCAGACATGAAGTACCATTTGCCTATTCTTGCTTGTTGATGAGAAAACAGCATTACTGCCAACCTTTCAGGCTTTGAAGGGATTTCAAACTTTATTTTGATTTGATGGTTTAAAAAAAATTAACCAAAGGCACGTTTTCTAAGCCCTTGTCTGGCCTTACCCATTAGAAAAGTGTGAGCTACTGTTCTATCGAAACTAATTAAACCTTAAATGTATAACCAACTCTCAATTACCAAGGTTAATGGGACTACATGCATACATAATTATATCTTACATTTATACAGTGCTTTTAACTTCTTCAAAGCACTTTTCACTGTATTGCATATATGAAACAGAATTTTTTTTTGAAACCCACAAGTAAGGTGAAAAAGGAATTTTGGAATCAATAATTTTAGATTTGTACATTTCCAAAGCTATTAGAACTATTATAGCCCAGTAGGACATTTATCACTTTACTCTGTTTCTCATCCCTCTCAAGCAAAGACAAGAAATGACTGAAAGGTCTAGAGCAAGAAAAAGAGAAGTCAAGAACCTGGACCTTCCATAAACAAGATCATTAGTTCTGGGTCATTAAAAATAATTGACTGTATGTGGTGACTCTATTTGGGAAGGCCAGAAAGAGATGACAAGCCATAGGAAATGATGTGTAACAGTATTTACAGGGCTCTCATCATTGTCATTCATTCAGTAAGTACCTACTCTGTGCCAGGCATCATTTCCAACAGAGGACAGGTACATCACTGAGCAGTTCAGGCAAGGCCACTACCACCATGGAGATAACCTTGAATTGGGCAGACAGCAGATGAGCAAGTACACAAATAAGGTGATTCCAGGTAGCATGAAGCACTGTAAATTCCAGAAGACACAGGGATGTGTGAGAGAGTGCCTTGGAGAGGGACTGCTATTTTAGATAGGGGGGCCCGAGAAGGCCTCTGTAAGAAGGTGATATCTAAGATGCAACCTGCAAAAGGAGAAAGAGCCCACTTGAGAAGGTCTGCTAGCCAGAATGATGGAATTAATACAATGGGCAAGTCTGCTGGAGACCCTGGGTTTGTGGTTTCTCATTTTGTGTCCTTTTGTTAATATTCCGAACATCTCTTCAGGACCCTTGATTTATTTGCTTCTAAGATGGGCATTGCTAATACCAATCCCTTGACAGGAATACTCAGAGGAATAATAAGTAAATAAGTGTAAAGAGTGATATAAATGCTGAATGATGATTACAGTAATAACCTTTTATTCAAGTCAGCACTGTGATGGGCAGCTCACACTCGGATGCCTTAGCAAATGTGGAAATCGATATTGCAGCTCCTGCACACACCAGTACCATCCTTTAAAATAGCAAAAAAAAAAAAAAAAAAAAAAAAAAAAGAGCCGATTATCATGATATTCAAAGTGGTTAGTGATCAAATAGCTGTCTTGAGCGAAAGCCCGTGTGTGAAGTATAAAATGGGAGTTGTGAGGTAATGGCACAGTGCAGAGTGGAGCACGTAGAGGACAACTGGTAAGAATAGCTGGATGCTTGCTGGTACACACACCCCTGCCACAGGGCAGGAATTCTGTGGGCTTGGGGACCAGGCACTGCCACCACCAAAAGCACTGACAGACGGAAGGTGGGATGAGAAAGAGCTGGATCAGCAACATCTCTGCCAGCAGCCCCATCTGGCCCTCTTGGCCTTGGTAAGCCTCCCCTGGGGGTGGGGAGGACTGAGAAGCCAGTACCAAGGGCCCTTCCTTGGAAGGGCACCAAGGAAGTGGGGAGGGAGGGAAGAAGAGAAGAGGGGAATGAGCACTTGAGCACTACACATTTTTCCTTTCTGGAATAAATTATTCCAGTGCCTAGAGAGACTTCATAACTGAGCCTTCCTACAGGATTGGACCAAATAATCATCCCCACTAGTTGTTTCTCTTCCTGCCCTCAAAATGCTCAACCCAAATATTACACTAACAATATTATAAATTATTTTTTGTGGGTCCTTCCATTACTTTGAGATTAAAATTCATGTGCCCAAACATTCCTTCCTTCCTGTCTCCCATTCCACGCTGGCAATCACATTGTATGGCCATATAGACAGATAGTCAGACACCCCTCCTCACACACACCCCCAAACACACAGTCATGTGTTAAGCCCTAGCTCAGCTATTGCAAAGTGCCTATACAGTGTGGGCCACATAGCAGAAAATTTTAAGTTATTGTTCCATCTTCTCTGAAAAAGAGGAAGGAAGAGGAAAATAAAAAAAAAGAAAGAAAGAAAATGCCTATCTTAAGGTTGATTCCTGACACTTGACACTTGGCTCCATATTGACTGAGCAAATCACTTTCCTGTGTAGTATGGGTAAAATAGAGATGTTCTCTGAATTGCTTAGATCCCCTAGGGCATACTTCACATTTTGAAGCTTGGCTAAAAATTAGAGAGGGGGCTTAAAAAGAATCCTAGCCTTTAGAAAATTATGGTTTAAATTGGAGTAGGGGAGGATTAAGATCCTAAAAAATATGTAGTTGATTTTAACCAACTGAAATAATTCAAATATTTTAAATATTTATGATAACTGTATTTAAAATTATTTGGGCTATCCCAGAACACAAGGAGTGTTCAGTAAGCCTTCTGCTGGTAAGTCAGGCATGGTATTAATGCCAATCTCCCAGCATCTCAGGCTATTTGTTCCTGAACTTATTGGTTCAAGTGTACCATTTATTCAGGTGTTTTGTTCCCCATGTAGTCAAAGGAGGAATCTGAGGAAAATTGTTGTCAGGAGTCAGAATTATGTTTGAGACCAAATCAGTCTGAACTAGGTTGGTTCTTAGCAGGCATGCCGAAATGGCCTTCAAATTTTTGTCTGGTGTTTTTAATGCTCTGGACTGTCAATAAATCAGAAGAGAATCCTATAAAAAGGGAATGTATTGGCTTATATTGCTTGCTTTTAAATTAAGATAACCAATACCCAACAAAATATAGTATTGAAGCCCAAGCAATTATTCCCAGTTATTGTTTCAGATCATTGATTTCATCTTGATTTTTCCTCTTTTTCCCCTCTCACTCCTCCTGTCTCTGTGTCTGTTCTTACCTGGCACTTGACTTTCCTGACTCCCTTTCTTTCCTTAGTGTCTAGCTCTGTTGCTGACTGCTTTGGAATTGTTTTTGACCTTTCTGCTTTTCATTTTTGACATTCTCTTGAAAATGGCTCATGGTTATCTTCTAGCTCTCTCTAGTTCTGGTTGCATAGAGATGTGACCATATCCAGACAAGTTTTTATCCCCAAATCCTTGTGGCTTTGACCTGCCTCAGTGGCACCCAGTGTGAGGCTTGACTCCCTCAGATTGGGGAGGGGTTGGGAAAGGGACAGCAGAAGAATCAAGGGAGGAGCAGGAAGGGTATCTGGTTCCACTTAAATTATTCAGGGAACTGAGACTTTGTCTATTGCACATTCTATGTCTCCTCATTTCTTGTTCTTTTTCTTACCGTTTTGTTTCTGACTTCCTCTCCCCAATTTTTGAGTCTCGGTCTTCTAATTAGTCTGTCTTCTTTAAGCATCCTTTGTAAGACTTAAGTAGGAGTGAGAGTTAGTGCATTAGCCAAACTAGCTGGAAGTTATTGTTGAATTGCTACCATTTATTGCACTTATCAAATGCCATTTAGTCATCTTAGTTGGCAAACTGGGCTGCCTTGCCAGAGTGTGTTGATAGGAAAGTCAATAAATGTTTGTCAAATGAATAAATGAATGAATGCACTCTTAAATGTGTTCTAGTTCTGTAGGATTGTATCAGGTACTTTAAATAAAACAGAATGCAAGGCTTAGTTCTTGGCATCTTTTTGTACCTATCCACCAAAGACTGTTTTGAAGTGGCACGGAGCATTAGACCATTTTCACTATTTCTTATGGAAAATAAGATGTCATCTCTTAAAATGGAATATCAGCAAAGCAATGATTAGCAGTAACAAACACAAGCTAATGCATTATGGGAGTTGAACACTTGATTGCTATCCATGGATTTTCTACCTAACATCCATAAACAGCAAAATGTACAAAACAAAATGAATAGCATGCAGTGAACACCCATAGACCCTCCACCCATGGTGGAATACAATTTTGACATCTTCTCCGAAGACTCCACTCTCCTGTCTGTTATAATAATATTTGTATCAGCTCATCTTTATACTATAATGAAGTGCTTGAGGCTTATAACTATAAAGAAAAGCTTATTTGGTTTCCAGTTCTGGTAGTTTAGGAACATGTTACAGATGTTGGGTAGAGTTCGATGAGGACTCCATGATGGGAGACATGGCAATGGCTGGAGCCCATGTGAGAGGAAGAGATCAAATCATTAAACAGGAAGCCAGGGAGAGTGGAAAGGCAGTCTTAAGACCTCCCATTAGGTGCCCCCACCTTGTAAAAGCCCCACCACTTCTTAGCATCCCCACCCTGAGGACTAAACTCCATGAGCCCTTGGGGGACATCCAAACCAACCTGACCATAGCAATCCTTTATTTACTTTTTTGCCACCTTTATGAAATCCCCTACATAATTAGTTCTACCCAATTTCAAATGTAATAGGTCGGGGAAAACAAACAAACAAACAAACAAACAACCACGTGCACTTTTTATTTTGGGCTTGAAAAAGCAAACTAGTTGTTGTGTTTTACTAAGATATTTTGACTTGTACTGATTTCTGTTGAAGATCAAGACATTTATTCTCTAGTCTACTTCTGTGTTTTCTTTTTTTTTTTTTTTTAGCTAATTTTTTTTTATTGTGGGTTGTTCAAAACATTACAAATTTCTTGACATATCGTATTCCACACTTTGATTCAAGTGGGTTATGAACTCCCACCTTCACCCCATACACAGATTGCAGATTCACATCAGTTACACATCCATTGATTTACAAATTGCCATACTAGTGTCTGTTGTGCTCCGCTGCCTTTCCCATCATCCACCCTCCCCCCTCCCCACCTCTCCCCTCCCCTCCCCTCCTCTCTCTCTACCCCCTCCACTGTATAACCCTGAGGGTCTCCTTCCATTACCGTGCAATTTACCTTCTCTCTCCCTTTCCCTCCCACCTCTCATCCCTGTTAAATGTTAATCTTCTTCTCCTGTTCTTCGTCCCTACTCTGTTCTTAGTTACTTTCCTTAAATGAAAGAAGACATTTGGCATTTGTTTTTTAGGGATTGGCTAGCTTCACTTAGCATAATCTACTCTAATGCCATCCATTTCCCTGTAAATTCTATGATTCTGTCATTTTTTAATGCAGAGTAATACTCCATTGTGTATAAATGCCACATTTTTTTTATCCATTCGTCTATTGAAGGGCATCTAGGTTGGTTCCACAGTCTTGCTATTGTGAACTGTGCTGCTATGAACATCGATGTAGCAGTGTCCCTGTAGCATGCTCTTTTTAGGTCTTTAGGGAATAGACCAAGAAGGGGAATAGCTGGGTCAAATGGTGGCTCCATTCCCAGCTTTCCAAGAAATCTCCATACTGCTTTCCAAATTGGCTGCACCAATCTGCAGTCCCACCAGCAATGTACAAGTGTACCCTTTTCCCCACATCCTCGCCAGCACTTGTTGTTGTTTGACTTCCTAATGGCTGCCAATCTTACTGGAGTGAGATGGTATCTTAGGGTGGTTTTGATTTGCATTTCTCTGACAGCTAGAGATGTTGAGCATTTTTTCATGTACTTGTTGATTGACTGTATGTCCTCCTCTGAGAAGTGTCTGTTCAGGTCCTTGGCCCATTTGTTGATTGGGTTGTTTGTTCTCTTATTGTCTAATTTTTTGAGTTCTTTGTATACTCTGGATATTAGGGCTCTATCTGAAGTGTGAGGAGTAAAGATTTGTTCCCAGGGTGTAGGCTCCCTATTTACCTCTCTTATTGTTTCTTTTGCTGAGAAAAAACTTTTTAGTTTGAGTAAGTCCCATTTGTTGATTCTAGTTATTAACTTTTGTGCTATGGGTGTCCTATTGAGGAATTTGGAGCCCGACCCCACCATTATCCCTTTCTCTCGCCATACTTCTATGTTTTCTGACTGTTAGTCTCCTTAATACTTCAAAGGTATCCTTCCCCAAACTGCTTTTGGTCTTATACTAATGCTTTTCCAGATTCAGTGGAACTTTGAAGGATACTGAGCTCATCATGATGAAATGAATGTTTACATTCCATGATCATCATTATAATTATTCCTAATTTGTACTTTGCTTCAAAAAGTCTCTTCCCCTACCTCCTAAAGTCTGTACTTTCCAAATGGTATCTACAGCTTTAATTATACCTGACAATAAACTGCTCTAACCACAAAATCTGTTTGATCATGTACCACACCCAGATTACAGAATCTGACATCACCCTTAAATATTTTACTTTTAAATATCCCACTAATATTAGGCTCTTAAAGAGTTAATCTTAGCAATACTGTTCTTAACTGTTCCTGTAATTATTTTTATAATAAAACTTGTGACAAATGATTGAATAGTAGTTGTATTATTTATCAAACTGGGGTAAACTGGGGTAAGAAGAACTTTTCAACTACTATATACCAAATGAGTCTACCAAGTAAAGTCCTTAGTGGATCTGGGTGTGATGGCACACGTCTGTAATCCCAGAGGCTCAGGAGGCTGAGACAAGAGAACTGAAAGTTTGTGGCCAGGTTGGGCAATTTACTGAGAACCTGCCTCAAAATAAAAAATAAAAAGTTCTGCAGAGGAAGCTCAGTGGTAGAGTATCCTTGTGTAATGTGGTCTGTACTGGGACAGGGGTGCGGAGTTGAGGTGGAACTTGGGCCATGATCTGCATATAGAATTAAATCAGATGATGCAATGTAAAAAGGAACTTTGGGTCCATAATAATCCTGCTAATCATGTCACCTTTCAAAATACCCAGGTAATATCACTTCCCATAATAAAGGGATCTCCTTGTGGGTCCTTTTGTGATAGGTTTTGGATAGCACCTGGTGACAGATTCCATTGGAGCAAAGGACAGAAGACTAAAATGAAAATTCTGTATTTGGGAAAAGTATTCTGGATCCTTAAATGCTATCAGTCTAATGCTCACAACATCGACACACTGTTTTGTGAATCATAACATTTTGTTGCCTAGATTTTTTTTTTACTTGATTCATACAGGCTATAGTTCATAATAAATTAAATAGTGAGCTGTATTCTAAATCTTCTGTTATTTGGGAACAGTGGAGTGCTCTGGCAGAATCAATTGTTTCATGTGGGGGTCTTAAGAAACAAAATTGGCAAGAAATATTTAGTTGGATTATGAAAATTCTTCAAGTGCTTATATTGAACTTTATCTTTCAGAAGTTGTTTAGTGGTTGGCTATTTATTTATTTATAATTGGGGTCACCATGAGGAAAACTGTCCTGATGGTTTCCAAGGAGATAAAGACTGGCAGTGGGAACAGGTGAGATGATACAGCAATGATTTGGGCTTTAGGAAATAAGGTTGGATTAGGCTGGCAGTGGTGGCACTGAACTGGAAAGAAAGGGATGGACACAGCACAGATCACAGGGGAGAATTTGGCTTCTTTCTTGTTGTCATTTCAGTCACTTGGACTTGATGCTGCTTAAATTCCCTGGCTTATTTCTCTTTCCATTTATGTTTTCTTCCCTCAATAACCTGCCTTTTCTATCTCTCTTTTTTCTTTGCCTGCATTAAAGAAAAATTTTCTTATTCCTTTTCTGTACAGAATGATGACTGAATCAGCCAGTCAGATATGGAATGGGAGATGTGGGTGGAAATTCATTAACTATAAGATCTGCTAACTTATTAGGATATGTTGCTGCTTTTTAAAATTGACAATTATATGTATTTATGGAATGCAATTTATGTTTCAATACATGATGTTGTTGCGTTAAAAAAATCCTTTGTTTTCAGTAGCAAAAAAAAAAGTGAAAAAATGATGGGGGAAAAAAGAATATAATGGAAAAGAGAGAGAAAGACAGAGACTTTCATTTGGTCATTCATTCAAGAAATGCCGAACTTATATGAGGGTAGGGAGCGGGGATAGGAAAAGGAAAGACAATAGAATGAATCCGACATAAGTTTTCCATGTGTGTATATGAAGACGCCACAGTGAATACCACAATCATGTACATCCATAAGAATGGAATCCTGACTAGAAAAACATACATTCCATGCTTATATAATTATATCAAAATGGATTCTGCTGTCATGTATAACTTAAAAGACTCAATAAAAAATTTTACTGTACTAAAAAAAAGAAGAAGAAGAAATGCTGAACTCCTAGAGAAAAGATAGAACTAAAGACACAAAGAAAATAAAACAAAATAGCTTATTATATTGCAATCTTATTATATATTTTTTCTTCTAAAACTGTTGGGTAGAATGGAGTCACCAGGATAGGAGACAAAAGAACTAAGATGTGATGGTCTCCTTCCTTCTTTCTCTATGAATATACTATTTTTTATATAAAAGGTAGTGTCTAAACCCCTTGAAATTTGACTGGCTCCTCTGTGTGGCTCAACCAGTAGAATGTTGTGGAGGTGACAGGGACTTTTCAGGCTACGCTGGAAGAAGCTTGGGTGTTTTGGAACATTTATTCTTGGGATGTCCCTTTTGGAATCCAGTTACCACTCTGTGAGAAGCCAAGCCACGGGGAGAGGCCACATGTAGGTGATCTGGTTGGCAGCCCCACACAAGGGTAAGAGCCAGCATCCTTTGCCAGCCACATGAGTGGGCCCTCTTGATGTCCAGCCCAGTCAAGGCTTTGGATGGTTGCAAATCCAGCAAGAACTGCCCAGCCAGTCCCAGTCAAACCAGATAATAAGCAATAATAATAAATTGATGTTTAAAGCTACTTATCTTTGGTGAGATTTGTTATATAGTAAAAACTAGAATGTCATATCTTTTTTATCCTTGTATAAGACATAAATAATATACTTTATCAAATGTTGGAAAGACTTATAATGCTACCCAGAATGCATATATACTTTTTCTCTGTGTATTTTTTTCTTTTAAATATTATTCCACTGACCTGGGTGCTGTGGCACATGCTTTTAATTGCAGCTACTTAGGAGGCTGAGGTAGGAGGATCACTTGAGTCCAGGAGTTAGAGACCAGCCTGGGCAATATAGTGAGACCTCCCTCTCCCCCCAAAAAGATCACTGTATTACCCATTAGCCTTGAAATCTGAATTTAGGAAGGATTTAAGCAAATATTTTAAGCACTATAATATTTTGAGTACTGGACAAAGTAATGTAGATGTAACAAAAACAATTGATAGGTAATCAGAAGATAGGTTTAAATCCTAGTTCTGACATTTGTCATGTGTGACCTAGGCAAGTTATTTAACATCTTATGATTCCTGATTTCCAATGCTATAATATATTTCAAAGTATTAAGTAATGCCTGGCAAAATGCAGATATTCAATAAATGTTAATTTTTTCCTTCCAACGAATTCCACTATCCTAAATGCAACCATGCTGAAGCTTAACCTGCTATCATACAGCTTCCTGAAATTGAATATTTTTGTTATTTTAAAAATATTTCCCTTGATAAATATATTATGAGCTTTCATAGTGTCGCCTTTAGCACTGTGATCTACCTTAGTTTTCCTATGGGGATGACTTGTTTAATAGATTTGGGGGACTCATTCTGTTGCTAGAATCTCACAAAGTCACTTTTGTGGCAACCTTCTTTGGTTTTCAAGGTCATGGCCCTGTTTTTCTTCTTGAATCTGGTTCCTACCCTAGTGCAAATGTTAATAAGTTAAGTGCATATCAAATAAGAATTTTAATTCAGTTCATCATATGTTTATGTATTTAAATTTGAGTCAAATTGATATAATTGGTAACATTACCCATTTGCTTTGATTTGAGATGCCAAATGATTGAAAAAAATTTAATTTAGAAGTGAATTACCTTGCTTATTTGAATTTATCATTTTTGCATAATTAGGATGAACTAATTTAATTTGCAGTTATCCTTTTAAATGACTTAAATGATGTCTACTGAGATATTCAAGTCCACATGATTAGTGGAGTCATCCTGCATATTTCTCTGTTCTCACAGGGTTAGAAAGTACTAAAGTACAAACAGTGAAGCTTGGATATAGAAGCCACAAGCTTGATCCTTTCTCCATTAATAACTTTTTTCCTGCTTTGTTTTGTTCCCTTTTCCTCTCTGGCCTCTGCTTTATGTGTTCCAGAAGAACAACACTTTGCATTTGGGGATGGAGTGCCCTCCTCTTTCAACCCTGTTCTGATTCTGTGCCATTTTTATTCAGCATTTAGCACACATCTCACTTCTACAAAGGGAAGCCTGATTAATCATCGAGTCATGGAAGAAGTTCTTGATGGGAACTGAGGTTCTGTCAGAAAATGTTGCTTTTTGATGATGAATTTAATGAGTGTTTTAAAAACCTGGACACTATATTAATAGCTAGAGTAGTTAGAGCCTATTGAATCATAAAATTGTATTTTTTAAACTTCAGGTTCTGACCCTGAAATAATTCTGGGAGTGTGACAAAAACTTAAAGAATACTGAAAAAAAAACTAGAGACGATTCTGCTAGAGTATATCACATGTAATGAGGGTAAATGAAGCTTAATAGAATTTTTGCATTTGTGTGTGTGTGTGTGTGTGTGTGTATGCATGTATGCACAAGCACTGGTTTATGATAAAAATTATTTTATATATTTTTGTGAGTTGCTTTCCAGCATTTGAAAACCACTGCCTTGGATTTAAAAAGCAGTCTGATGTAACTTGACAATATAGCAGTTTGAAATATAAAAGTATAGATAACTATATGTTTTAAAAGAATATTTGGTTGCTTTTATCTGAGAAACTTAGGCCTAGCATGAGGAGGCATTTCCCCAAGGGCCAGAACCCAGTTATCCCCATAATTGGTGGGAGCCCAAATGCTGTCTCTCAGGCAGAGTCTGAGGCAACCCCCTTCTCATTTAGTTTGTGATGTTGCTGTCACCCTGCTAAGAAGATTGGCATTGGACAGTGCTGTGTCCTAACTAGATCAAAAGACCAGGTTTTCTGAGGTCTTGGTTTGCCTGAAAAATGGCATCACACTTTTCCTCCATTAGTGGGACTTGTACTGTGCTGGGTGGGCCTGGAAGGCCTAATTCTTAGCTCTCCTTTTTTTTTTTTTTTTTTGGTGGCGCTGGGGATTGAATCCAGGGCCTTGTGCATGCAAGACAAGCACTACCAACTGAGCTATATCACCAGCCCCCTTAGCTCCCCTCTTTGCTGAAGAACCTCCCCTTTCTTTCCCACTGGATCTTAGGAAGAAGAGAGGCAGCATTAAAAGCTATACTTGTTTGATTCATGTCATATGAGTCTGTGCTTTTGTGTAAAGGCTACTCATTTAGAGGAAGTTTTCATCCCCAGAATTAGAAAATTGACTCTTAATCAGAGTAAGCATACTTCTAGTTTGTTAATGAGTTAAGGAGAAAAATGACACATCCTCCTCCAGTTGATGGATGTTCTTTTGAGACTCTATCTGATATCCTCATCAGGCCTTTGCTCAGATGATGTGTTAGTCAGCTTTCATTACTATAAAAGGCACCTAAGATAATCAGTTTATTAAGACAAAAGGTTTATTTTGACTCACAGTTGTGGAAGTTTCAGGCAATGATCAGTTGGCTTGGTGGGGAGGCAGAACATCATGGTGGAAGCAAATGAAGCAAAACCCCTCACTTCATGACTAGGATGCCAAAGAGAGGGAGAGAGAGAAAGGAAGAGATCAGGGTCCTACAGTCCCCCTCTGAGTCCCCACTGAGTCCCCAGTGACTTGAAGTCTTCCCTCTGGGACCTGCCTATTAAAGTTTCTCCCAATTCCCAATAGCACTAGGGATGGGGGAACAAATCTTAAACACACAGATTTTTGGAGAACATTCCAGATATGAACTATAGCAGATGGGCCAACACATTTCAGAACCATAAGAATCCTTATAGCAGAAAGTAGCCCCTTACTTTTCTGGCTCTTGTCCCTGTAAGTTTCCTAGATATATTTGAATTTGCAATCTACTTTCTCTATTGTTCAAAAGGCTATCTATGAACTCAGTGGAATTTGCCATATTGCATCACTTAATATTTTCCATCTGCCTATTGTTTCTAATTTCTTTTCATAGAACAGCTCTGACTTACATCCTTATTTTTAAATAAAGCTCTTATTTTGGCTTATTATTAGTTAAAAATTAACAAAAAGTCTTTCCTCAAGGGTCCTTCTCCCCAGTCTCCATCAACCTTTTCCTGTTACCTGTTTGCACTCTAGATGGTAGTCAATAAAGATTGATGGAATCATCACAGGAAGATTCCCAAATGGGACATTTTCAAGGGTAGCTATAACCTCTTTTCTTAAGGAACTTTTAGGCAAATTAAGGAAACAAAACAGGTCAATTTAATAATGATAGTAGAATTTTATTCTCAAAAAAATTATTTTGTGGTACTGAGGATTGAACCAAGGGATGTTCTACCACTGATCTACACACCCAATCTTTTTTAAAAATTTTAAATTTCCCAGGCTGGCCTTGAAGTTGAGAATCCTGCTGTCTCAGCCTCCCAAGTAGCTGGAATTACAGGAGTGAGCACTATACCAAGCTCATTCTCAGATATTTTCTATAGCTTGAATCATTGCATCAGGCAAATCCCTTTTTTCCCCAAATATTTATTTTTTGTAGTTGTAGTTGGACACAATAACTTAATTTTATTTATTTATATGTGGTGCTGAGTATCCAACCTAGGCACATTCGAGGCGAGCACTCTACCACTGAGCCATAACCCCAGCCCCAGAAAATCCCTTTTTAAGAGGAAAGTCCTTATTACAAATAAGAAGAATTTTAGATAATTTTCTAAAATTGTCTTGAATAATCTTTGATTTTTCTTAAGAACAGTGTGATAGTGAGTATATGCGGCACAATTTTGATCACCCAGAATTTAATTTAAATGGGAGAAGTGAAATGGTTACCTAACACACCCAAACTGATTTTGTCCTAAGCACTTCTTGGGTTGTAAAACCATATTACAGGATATAGACAAGGAGGAAATTTTGTGTTAATTCTGCCTCTTTCATTTTATATATCAGAAAATTGCATCTCGGAGACAGGAGGTCATTAAGATTATCCAATTACTTAATAGGCTATTTGAACAACAGTGATTTCAGAAGAAATGCAGGAAAATAGAAGTCTCAGATATTTAGGAACCGTAATAGTCCATGCTGATTGGTTGGTGGTGAGCCTAGGGGTTGGGTACTGAGGAAGAGGGAAGAACAAAGATGCTGTGTGGACCTTCAGCTTTTGTATGTGTGTGTGTGCGAGTGCATGTGGGGAGTGTGTGTGTGTGTGTGTGTGTGTGCTTTTTTGTGTGCAAGTGAAAGATATTCATTTTGGAAGAGGACACTGGAGGAAAAGTGGAAAAAGCTTGTGAGTTTACCCTGGGAATGTTGCGTGTGCATGCCTTTGGAAATCCAAGACGATGTGTTACAGCTGAATACACATAGGAGGAAAACCACGGGAGTACTAAGTCATGACAGCTTAGTAAAGAGTATTTCCAAGGGGAAGTAATTATCATCTATAGCCTGTGCGAAGCCAAGTAAGATAAAGATGGAAAAGTGTCCGTTAGGTTTGGCTATAAGGAAGCTGTTGGTTACTTGGCAAATGAGGTTTTTTTTGTTTTGTTTTTTTTTTAAAGAGAGAGTGAGAGAGAGACTGAGAATTTTTTAATAAATAAATAATTAAAAATAATAAAAAAAAAAATAATAAAAAAAAAATAATTTTTTAGTTTTCGGCAGACACAACATCTTTCTTTGTATGTGGTGCCGAGGATTGAACCCGGGCTGCACGCATGCCAGGCGAGCGCGCTACCGCTTGAGCCACATCCCCAGCCCGGCAAACA